>NC_056746.1:1324636275-1324721275 GCF_019279795.1 Protopterus annectens
GATGCTTAAGGTGAGATAGTTCATTGGCTAGACAGCTGTTTAGTTGGTTTAGTCACATTTCATTGAGTTCACAAATTTGGTGCATTGACTGTGCTTTTGGCTCAGTTCCACAAAGATCAAAAGTTTGGTGTCCTCATCTACATTCCCAGAGTGTTTGGCTTGCATGTGATGCCATCCAAGCTAAGATAAGTATGTTATATTTAAATATTGCACTTCCCTAAGCTATTTCTGAAGACTGCAGATGTATTATCAAGTTATTGCATTGCATTGTTTCTGCATTTCATCACTGCGAAGTATATTTGCTTCTCCTTGCTCTACCTGCTGCTAGGGTGCTTTGAAATTACCTTAAAGTCTGTATTCCTCATTGATTACTTCTTTGCTCTGGAATCACCTTGTAATTACTTGTAGCAAGTTATTTTATTTATTTATGATACTTTTCATTTAGCTAATTAAAGTGTATTTTTAAATAAAGAGGACCGGGATTGCAATTCTAGTGGCAGTGGAAAGATACCCTGGTCTTTTTGAGTTGGAAAATGCACAGTGAGGTTTACCGAAAATTATTTCATTGGACAGATGGCTTTTTAATTGGTTTGGTTACTTTTCCTTGAGTCTATAAATTCCAGTGATTGCTGCTGTGTGGCATTTTGCAATATTTCACACAGACAAAGGAACTTAGAAAATACATTTTCCCTGTAAAATGTCCCCTGTAACTTTACCCAGTACTCACTTGTACAAAGAGCAACATTTTTGTGCACTGAGGAGGACTGTCACAAGAATTAAATTATACAGACCCTCACTGTACTCCTACCATACCAGCGCCCAAGTTAACTTGCTGTACCACCCCTATGTAGGTCACCTAAAAATGACCTGACACTATGGATGGGCACTTTCCCATTTTCTCCACTGCCAGCTTGGTAGACATGGGCATCCTCAGACAATGCTGGTATTTTCTCATGTTTACTGACTACAAAATAATCCTTAGAGAAAGGACAGAGTATGTGAGAGATGTAATTACACAATGTCACTGGAAGCAATACTCTTAAAGAAAAGCACTCAACATAAAGTAATGTAAGCATTACATCCACCACAAAAAGTACTCACTCAACACATCCAATATATGCTGAGGCACTTAAAAGCAACAGTCTTAAACATCAAAGACCTCCTAGATATTTGTCGTAAAAAGTAATCCTCAGCAATCTCCAAAGCACTTGAGTAAAACAATACCCAACATGGCACACACAGTCACAACCTGTAGAACCTTGAGTACAAAGCCCATAAGGTGAGACAACACACTACCCAGTATTTAATCAGTCTATGTTTGGCTGTCGAAAAAACATATCCTTGAATGTCTAAATCTCATACATAAAACATATAATCAGTAAATCACCAAACGTGTCTTACTTTGAAAATAAATTAATCGAATGGCCATATTTAGCCAACATCACGAACACAACCAACCAAGGTAGGGGGCATTGCCCCCCACACACCCCCTAACTATATATACCAACTCCAAGATCACACTACAATGAGGAATAGGTCAAATTTAAAAGGCTTCCTTTACCTACCTTATGCATCGCAGTTCCTCCTGGTTGTTGGCCAACTATGGCCATTCAATTAATTTATTTTCGTAGTAAGACATGTTTGGTAATTTACTATTTAGATGTATTATGTATGATATTTAGCCATCTGAGGATATGTATTTTTTTTTTGATAGCCAAACATATACCTTATTTAATCGTAGGAGTCTCCATTTTGAGATAAATGGATGTCCCACTTGCCAGGATGAATAATAGAAAAATCCCTATAATTTGTCTGCTGACGAACAAGGATCTGTCAAATCACCCATGGAATCAAGTTATTAGACCACAAGTACCAGTATGACTCACTCATAGTCAATGTGAGTTTCAATTTCCTGAGACATACTTCTCTGGACTATATAAACACAGGCATTATGGAGCTCTCAGAAGGTGTCCCAAACTGGTGTATGCCTAGCATTAAGCAACATTCTACTATCACCAAGGATACCCCTAACCGGGATAAGCTGAAAGACACAACAACTACTATCACCAAGGATGACGCCACAATCTGAATAAAAGATGATTAACTTTAATAAATGACTTTCTTTCTGGTGTCGTTCCAAAGAGATACAATATTTGTCAGCATGGGAGGTTATGGTTTACAGACCACATTGCTTTGCCAAGGATGATCTGTATCTGTCTTATCTAGACTTTTGAATATTGGCTAAATCATTGTCCTGATACATAATGCCCTTTTTTAGACAATGGCAAACTAACATACCTTCTGACATAGCAAAACCAACCAAAAAGGAATAAAGGTTACACCTCAATGCCAGGATCCTAAGCAAGAAACTCTATTATCTCTATGTTCTCATCACCTCGGAGAATGTGGACATCTGTGCAGTTATTGAGACATGGTTAAAAGCCACAGAGAGCACCCTGGCAGTGCATGGCTACAATACATTCCACACATTCAAGCCAGTTACTGCACAACCAGGAACTAAAGACAGAGGTGTCTCAATCTATATCAACAAAAAACTCACCTCCAAAGTAGTCAGAGAGGATGATGTGTTTGATCTTCTGCATGTGCAGATTTCCATAGGCAAGGTCCCAGTTTATATCATAAAAAAACCCATAACTCATACTGGACTTACTGGTGTCCTTCAGCATTCAGTCATGTATCACATTTGTGGGTGATTTCAACTATTCCACTATGAACTAGGATGCTTACATGACCCCAAACTTACAAGTCCAGAGATTCCTGGACTTTGTAAATACAAACTCCTTGGACCAGATAGTCTACATGACCAACTGAGGTGCAAACCTCCTTCAACTGGTATTCACAAAGATAAGAAAATGTTGTGCCCTCTAGTGCAGTGCCCCCCTCTCATAAGGTCAGACAATAAAGCTGTCTCCTTTAAAATATAAATCAATTCTGTGACCATGGCTAACCCTGAAACATTTAGGAACTATTCTGTACAAACTTCCTTCTACTAAATGATAACCTGCCAAACATCATCTCATCTCTAAACCATAAGAACACAGTTACCTATGCAGAATTGTTAGCAAAAAAACATATGCAATCATGACAGTAAATGCATGCAGACATTTTTGCCAATCAGAAATAAGCCCAGAACTAATTCTAAAAACAAATTATCCTGGGTGCATCCAAACATAAACATGTTGTACAACAAAAGAAAACAAGTAATAGCCTGGAATAGGTAGTGTTATTCCAAACATGATGTAAACACTAAGAGGACAAAGTAAGTCGATTAAAGCCAGATTTGAGGTAAAGACAACCTCCCAGGAAAAGAACAGCCACAAGCCTTTCTTTTTCTATGTCTAAAATCTGAGGCAGCACACAGCAGTGTGTAGAACTGATTTTAAATGGAACCACTTACATGGGGATGAATGATATAGCAAATCTGTTGGCTTACAAATTCAGCTACAGTTGTATCCCCCCCAGATGTCCCCAGAAAATCTCACCAAACAAATCCCCTAAATATTGCTATGAACCAGGTCCAAGGTACACTATCTAAGGCTAAATATACTGCAGTAATAGGGCCTTTTAATATCTCTGCCTGAAATATGAGCTATCAGGAACACTGGAGTCACTGTTTAGTCATAGAATCCAGACAGGAGTTGTGACGTGAATGGAAAACTGCAATGGTCATCCCTCTGCACAAGGGTGGGCCATCAATGGCACCTTTATCTCTAAGAGACAGAGGCAGCCTGTAAATCTTGCCAGAGCTTACATATACCCCTTTAAATAACCTTTAAGGCACATAAACTCTTGGGACAAAATTGTAATGATTGGCTAGGCTCATAAAGGCCTCAATTGTCATTAGGTTACTGTACACCTATGGATGTTTGTGTGTGTGTGTGTGTGTGTGTGTGTGTGTGTGTGTGTGTGTGTGTGTGTGTGTGTGTGTGTGTGTGTGTGTGTGTGTGTGTATGTGTGTGTAGATAGATAAATAGATGCATAGATTTGACTCCCTGTCATAACACTGAATCTGAAAAGTAATTTCACAGAAAAATGCAGAAGTGCATAAAAAGTATGCAATGGTGTCATTTCTTATCATGGCAGTTATTAGGGAAGTGATAGTTGCAGTGCTTGCACGAACTGAGATGGTCGATATCATGCTGTATCCCAGACGATGTCTGTTTGTTCTCAAGCACTGCTTTACTTCGTGTGTGCATTTTTAGTTTTCTCCACTATTGTGCAATCATGGTATGGGGGGGGGGGTTACCCCTTTGCAAAAATATCTTCTTATGATATATTTCTTGTCAAAAAGTGTTTTTATGAAATGAGATTTCATTGAAATGACTTTTGAATGAAATGGGTTCTGTCACTTGTTTCACTGAAATGAAGCTTCAGTGTTATGAAATAGACCCATGTGTGTATATATATATATATATATATATATATATATATATATATATATATATAAAAAAAACAATATATTGACACAAGAAAACATCGACCCAACAGTCATTGATCTGCAATAATCAAAACAGAATCCATCAAAAAACAAAAAAAGTACCAAGGCATTGATTTTCCAGGGGATAAGTTCCATGTAAATTTGTATACAAACGCCAAGATCACACTACAGTAAGGAAAATGCAATTTCCATGAACCCACTGTATGCAGTTTTGCAAAAATAAATGAATAAAGTTTGTAATGTTTGATAAACTGATTTTTGATCAGCTGTACCAGCTTTTTCATGTTTTTTGATCAGAGGTAAATATAATTGATATATTTATATGTATATATATATATATATATATATATATATATATATATATATATATATATATATATATATATATCGATCTAGGACATTTGATCGAATGATCAAACATCCAAATCCATTAAGAGCGAGCATACTTACGTGAAAGTGCTTTTCACCGAAGAAACACTTTCGTGCAAGTATGCCTGTTGCCGAGGCTGTACTATGGTGCAGATAAGGGAAAATTCCCTTGTCCCCACTATAGTGTGGTCTCGAAGAGAGAATATTAAAGTAGAGGGGGTGTGGGGAGCACAGCCCCCCACATGGTGGGTGCTGGGGGGGGGCGAAACAAAAACGTAAATGTATTTTTTTTTATTGACACGCTTTAACGAAAGCACTTTTTTGGTTAACGTGCTCTTGATCAAACGTTCTAGATCTATATATATATATATATATATATATATATATATATATATATATATATATATATATATATATATACATATATATAAACGACATAAATATATATATATATATATATATATATATATATATATATATATATATATATATATATATTGTATATATCAACAGATACATAGAGACCCCTGCATGTACACATAAATATAAGGTTCTCATGCAACTCTTTCCAAATGAATATAATTTAAATGTTTCCCAAACATTTGCAGGCAGTAATGACATAGTACACAGACTGGTAAAATGATAATAAAATTGGAGAAAGAATATAATCAAGTGACGATTTTAATAATCCGCAGTTGATTAAAGGGACTGCAATATATCACTAACGAGTAAATCAGTGGTAATAATGCTTATCACTGTGAGCTGCATATAGATAATCAATTACCCAGGGATGTGCATGCCCTATTGCTGTAATCAGAAGGTATCACCTCTGCTTGAAAGCGTTGTCATACTGATTTCATTTACTACCTCCTCACATTGTACTCCTTTTGTAAAATCTGTTTGAATAGGATTTTAATGTCAAATGTGCCAGTGAAATCTATGTACACTGCAGAAAGAAGATAAATTACTCACTAAGCATGCAAAGATATTTGCAAGCTTCCCATTTAGTAAGGCATCTTAGGAGATTCACTGATGCCTCCTGCAAGAAAAAAAGTAACCGCTTTGGCTCTACAGTAAAGCTGTCTGTGCTATTGTATATTCAAAAGCAAGAACGCTGAAACGCTTTTCCTTTTTCAGAAAAAAAGCTTGCATATATTTTGCTATGCCTTGATGAAGGGGAACAATGTCTCTGAATATATTTTACAGATGTATGTCTGTATTTACATGGTCCCTTTGGCTGTGTTTTACATGTATCATCTTTTGCACTGTCACTGTTTTGTTTCAACCTCATTTCATATCTGCCCTTGAGGTAAATATGCATCATGCTTTTTGGTAAGCTGATTTTGTCAGAGCATAGCTGGAATTTCCACTTAATCTGTAATAATTGGCCACAATAATGGTGAAACCAGTATATTATTAGTGTAGCTTTGACTTGTTGCCCTTAATCTGTTACTAAAGACGTGTGTGTCATCGTCCATTCAAGATCCACATTGCCAAAGCAGTTTTTTTCTGTCTTCAGGGAAGGACTTGAAATCTCTAATAATGTCTTAATAAAGCAAGGCTTGCAAATATTTATTTCCAAAGGCTTATGCTTTTTTCCGTGGATTTTCAGTTTGGACATTACATGTATTTGTTGTTGGACTTTTTAGTAATTATGTAGCATTCCTGTACTGCTCAGCTGACAGTGTCTTTACATAATAAATGCAGTATTTGGTAGCACCTAATGAATAACTAATGTAAACTGAATAGTAATGTTTAATGTTGTACATCAAACTGTATCTTAAATATAAGTTGGGTGTCTAATTCACTTTCTGGGTGTGATCATATCCATATGACTCATAAAGCACATAGTGTGGAATTTGATTTGATGTGAACAAAAATTGTACAAGAAATAGTAACATTATATAATAGAAGGAATTACTGTGACAATTTGAAAATAAGAACCGTTCATGTGTACATGTTAGTAGACATTTTTTCAGTAGGTTCCTCCATCATTTTATGCCCAGCAGGGATATCTGCCAATATCCAATTAAAATGCTGCATATATTTACATCTGTGCAGTTCTCTAATGAATCAAATAAAATATTTTTTAGGGTTCAGATAATAAAGTTTAACAGTTTGTTTTCATGTGATACGACCACCCATCCATGAAAGAGGTGGCTTAGCACTAAGCTATCATAAAAGCATTAAAGTGTCACCTTTATTAACCCCATCCCTCCATTTCAAATGCCAAAATACAGGTTTTCATACTTCTCTTAAACAGCACAAAAGATATAAGAGTAATATACATCGCTCTAAGTACTATATGCAATATTTTTATAAAAAGATCTCGACCACCATGGTAGAAACATATAAAACCTTTAATGCATAAAACAAAGAAACGGTGACCACTTTCACAGCATATAGCTGCTTCATCAGACCATATTAAATAGAAATCACACACATTTTTAAATAAAAAGCTAAAACCAATGACTACAAGGAAAATTAACATGTTACCTGACATAAGCCTTTCATTCATAAAAAAAACCAACCTGAAAAGGTATTGCAATAATCAGCTCAGTGAACCAAGATGTGTGTCTTAAGCACTAGTCTTAAAGAAATACATTAATTCAATCCCAGGCTTCTATCAGCTTGTAAGTTAACAATACATTTCAGTTCACTGCAATCTGTTCTATTTCTAAGATGCCCACTGCTTAAAACCTCACATACAATTTAAAGAACAGTAAACTTAAAACAATGACTGGAAGCAGACTCTATACAATGTTTCTCTAACGTATCTGTTGCCCTGCTGTTTCTAATGTCACCCATATGTTCTAAAATCCTTTCTTTTAACATTTGATTCATCTTTCCCACATAATATGAGCAATATGCTTTACATTTTGCATAGTAAACCATGTTTATATCTTTGCAATCACCATAAAATCCTAGCTCTATTCTATATTTAACAACTGGATGCTCAGTATAAGTAGTAAGCAAAATATATTTACCGGCACTGCAAGAACAGCAGGGAAAGGTGCCAGTGCATTCAAATGGTTCAAAGTAGGACAAGAAAATTGTTTATAACATAAATCTTTTTCAAAGATTAGTTGTTGTGAAAAGAAAACTTCAGTTCTGAACCCAGTACTTCGTTCAATTTGAAGTCAGCTGTAAGGACTGGCCAAGTCTTTCTAAGAATATTACATACGGCACCTATATTACTAGAATAAGTTAAAACCATTCATGGATTCTACACACATGTAGAAAGATGCAGATGGAAAGTAGTATCTGCAGGTTTTGCAGAAAAAATTTTTGCAACTATTTCTGAGTGCCCATACTTTAGCAGCAACTTCGTAAACTTCGGAAGAGGAATAATTACTTTCTGGAAGGCCTTTTGTCCTGAGGTGGAGCAGTTACCATACCAAGTTGCAATACTGTTGATGGTATACATCAGGGTTCTTCTGCAAAACTGTCCCTGTTGTGCAGTCTTATAGTTCTAAGTAACTGCTCCTTCATTACATTTTTAGAGACATGCCTCAGGTGCACACTAGACTTATACAAGATATTATTCTTTTTACAAGGCTTTTTATGAAGCCTAGTATCAAATTCACCTAATGCACACTTACTAACAGATGCAACCAAGAAATCAATGGCCGTATCAGAGCTTTTATATTTACACCTAATGAAATCAGTGTGTTACTATGCAAGTGGTCAACAAAGCAAGACAAGCTGTTTTCAGTGCCTCTCCACACTAAAAAGATATCAACAGTGAAACATCTATAATAACTAATGCACTGAACGAACGCATTATTACTATAAATGAATTGCTGTTTCCATTGTGCTACTAAAAGATTGGGATACACATTCCTGCAAACAGTTCCCATTGCAACACCAGTCTGTTGGAGATAATAAACATTTTCAAAAATAAACACTTTGTTCTCCAAAATGAGTTCAAGGAGTGTACAAATAAGCACAATTTTATTGGTGGAAAAGTCACTGCAGGTGGATAAAAATAATAACTTTTTAAATGCCCACATCATTGGGTATAACAGTAAGCAGAGCTAATGTCTATGGTGACAAAAAATAAATTCTCTCTATGCTCCAGCGTGGTGTACCATGCATATAAATCTGATTAAAAAATTCTTGTTATCCTTATGAATGCTAGGAATGTCATGTAAAATGGGATGTAGTGCTTTCTTGACTTATATTGAGTGTGATTCAGTGACCTAGCCTCGACTGCTAACCTTCAAAACTGAAACATAGTACAGTCCTTATCTCCAGTAAAACCAGGCTAATGTTCTATCTAACTATAATGTTATCAGTCCTGAATAACATTCTCCCTCAAGTCATTTTACAGTACCTCAAAAGAACGGGTCCACAACACTAAACTTATAAGAGGTACCATTAATAAACAATTGAAATTTGATATGCACATCCAAAATATAATAAAAAAAAAAACGGCGATATTGTAGTTCAGGGCCTCACCAGTTCGTTTTGCACAGAAGTGGGCATGTCGCAAATTGAGTGACAACCCGGTTTTTAAAAAGCATTCCTGATTCTTTTTGAATTTGTTCTTGAGTTTGGAGAGAAAAGATTGAGGGCTATGGTATTAGTTTCCCATACTTTTGTAGTGTAGTTAATGGATAAACGGGACCAGTTTGCGAATTGTCTTAGTGTGTTTTGTTAAGTTACTGGGGTAGAGGACTGAGCACAAATGATCCATTTCAGACTTTGCGCAGGGAACAAATTAAGTGCATCGTGTATCAAAAAAAGTGTGCAAGGATTATAGATTTCCCTTAAAGTTGTTGGAAAGAGTATGCTGCTGTAGTTAGCTTAACAAGCTAATGTAAGTGAAATGTCATACAGCACCCTGTAGCTTGTGTTTTGCCTTACAATGTCAGCAGGAGCATTAAAAAGGGATTTGCTTTGACAGACTTGTGTACGCATTAAGTAACGTCATTTGTATGGGGGTGGGGGGTTACAATTTACTGTTATATTTGCTGTCATATTACAATGTCAGTGCACTTTTTCTTCGGTTGTACATTCAGAGGGAATGCATATTCATGAATGACATATCAGGGGGGTGGGTTTGGGGCAGGGCTTGCTACTGCGCATCTGGTGAGGCCCTCAACTACAATATCGCCAAAAAACCTTCACAAATTAGGCATGTTATATAGAGTTAAGCTTTTTCTTATATGACCATGTATAGAAATTCACTGCTGCTGTACATGTGCTACCCTGATTATTGTATACCACATCATCTTTACCAGTGTTCAACCTGCACAGCAGTTACAACAAGAACAATCATACAACAAAGTAGCTTAATTTGCCAACAGCTTACCATCCAGGACTCAACACTATACCATGCTCAAAACCCTGAACTGACTTACTCAAACCTTTGTTAACTTAGTCATCTACAATCTGCCACTAAAATCCTTACTGTCTCAATTTCTATCACTTCTTCTGTCTACTACATCTGTGGTACATTCTGCACCCTGCACTCCTCCATTAACTACCTTTTATTAATGCAACCATTACACAATTGCTATGGAGACTCTCTTTATGCCAGTTATGTTGGCAAAATCTAGAATTCACTACCATCTTCAGCAAATTAACAATCCTGAAAAGTTCAGACTCAATCTAAAAACCCAATCCTTTCAACTCACCTTTATCACTGCTCTTAATAATCAGACTAAAAAACTTCTTTTTCAAACCACATTTCTCTTTTCATCACTGCTAGGCAGCGAAAATCATTATCTACCATTTTTTTTCTCCTCATTGAAAGACAAAGTCAAAGCAAAGTGAACTTTCTCATTCAGACTATACAACTTGTATGTCACTGAATGAAATTCCGTTACTCCGTCTCAAGGTGGAGGCATTTCCACATATCGACAATTGACTGTACAACAGCTACTATTGACATGCCACACATTATTTCCTTAAACTCTAAATACTATGCTTATTGATTGCACATACAGGAAATGTTTTCCACAGTAGTCATTATCGCACAATTGCTTTACAGCTTTGATTAGTGCACAAAACTATGAATTTAAGAATCTCAGTGGTGTTATTGCACAGAAGTATTACTTCACAAAAAATAAAGTATTGTCTCTAGAATTTTCAGCAGCCTTTTTCAGAGTTCAGAGTTTAACATGGTGTGGATTTAGTGTGAGCTTAGTAGTCTAATTGCCTCTTTGAAGAAACTCGTATTGAATCTGGCTGTTTTGCATCTCGTAGTGTGGTAGCATTTACTAGAAGATAAACAGATGAACAGTCCATGGGCAGGGTGGGTAGTGTCTCTGGTTATCTTGTTGGGTCTGGTAAGACATCACAACAGGCACTTTTCTTGGATGGCTGGGTGTGTGGTCCCAATGATTTTCTCTGCTACCCTAACCACTTTCTGGAAGGCCTTTTGGCTTGAGGTGGAGCAGTTACCATACCAAGTTGCAATACGGTTGGTTAGTATTCTCTCTATGGTGCTTCTGTAGAAGGTAGTGAGGACTAGAGAGGAGAGGAGAGGTTTACCTTCCTCATCTTTTACAGGAAATGAAGGTGCTGCTGTGCTTTCTTTACAATGGCAGTAGTATTCATGCTCCATGTTAGGTCATCTGTAATATGTACCCCCAGGAATGTTGTGCTTTCCACTCTCTCTATTTCTTTATGGATTATTAGTGGAGAGTGCATTTTATGCCTTCTTCTGAAATCAACAGTGATCTCTTTAGTCTTGTTCATGTTTAGTGTGAGGTTATTGTTGTTGTTGCACCAGAGTTGACTAACTTCCTCCCTGTAAGCTGATTCATCGATATGACTAATGAGACCAATGACGGCCATGTTGTCTGTAAACCTGGTGATGTAGCTTGAGCTAAGCTTGGCTGTACAGTCCTGAGTTAACAAGATGAACAACAGGGGGCTCAGAACACAGTCCTGATTAACTCCTGTGTTCATAGTGATGCTCTCAGAGGTGTTGTTGCCAATGCATACTGTCTGTGGTCTGTTCATGAGGAAATCTAGTATCCAGTTGTATAGGGGAGTGTGTATTCCCAGTTGTTCAAGTTTCTTTATCAGATATTGGGGGATCATTGTGTTGAAGGCAGAGCCAAAGTCGGTGAACAACATTTACACATAACTTGTTTTCCAGGTTGGCCATCGATAAGAGAACTGCCATTGATATAGTATCTTCTGTGGAGCGGTTTGGTCGATATGTAAACTGAAGTTATTACTAAAGTGAGTGCTATGACATGAATTTGAGTTAACACTGGGGACTTCTTTGGTATAGGTATTGTTATTGTAGTTTGAAGCATTTGGGTATGATAGCCTGACTTAATGAGATATTGTGGATGTCTGTGATAACTTGTGTCAACTGGTCAGCACATTCGCTGAGCACCTATCCCAGGATATTGTCAGGCCCAGCTGCCTGCTTTGGGTTTACCTTGTACAGGATTCTTCTGACATCAGCAGGGTTGAGGTGTAGTACTTCATCTGTTTGAATTGTAGTGGCTTTCTTTGCAGTTGTGTTATTTCTTTCCTCAAACCCATTGAAGATGTCATTGAGCTTGTTGAGGAAGTTGATAATGTCATCACTGTGTGCTGACATAAGATTGTAGTCTGTGATGGATTATATGAATTGCCACAGTTGGCTTGAGTTACTGAGGTCACTGAAGTGGCTCTGGATGTTCTGACCATATGCCCTTTTTTGCTGTTTTTATACCCATGTTCAGGTTCACTCTGGCTGACCTCTGGGCATCCTTATCCACTGACTCAAAGGCAGTGTTGTGTGCCTTCAGGAGCTCATACACTTTGCTTGTGAGCCAGAGTTTCTGATTGGCTTGTGTGGTAATGCTCTTGGTGACTGTCACATTGTACACACACTGTGATATGTATCCTACTACTGACTCAATGTACTCTTCCAGGCTGGTGTGCTGATTTACAGTGGCAGCTTCATTGAACATGATTCAGTCTGTACATTCAAAGCAATCCTGAAATGCAGAGACTGCTCCACCTGGCCAGACTCTTACATGCTTCCTGGATGGTTTCTCTCTAATTAGCAGTGGTCTGTAGGCTGGTGTCAGCATACTGGATAGATGATCTGAGTTATCAATGTGCAGGTGGGGCTTTTCCCTGAATGACTGTTTGACACTGGTGTAAACACGATCTAGTATGTTGGCACCTCTGTTGGCAATGTCTATATGTTGGTAGTAATACATTAGAACTGATTTTAGATTAGCCTTGTAAAAGTCCCCTGCTATGATATAGACACAATTGGGGATTTTGTTCTGCATTTCACTGACTGACTAGTAAAGTGTTGCCAGTGCTTCATTTGTGTTTACACTTGGAGGAATATAAACTGCTAAAATAATAATACCTGAGAATTTCCTTGGTAGGTAAAGGGTCTGCATGTTATTGTCCTGAACTCTATGTTCACAGCGCAGTGGGTGGAGACCTTCTCGCTGCTGGAGCACCAGTTGTTCTTTATGTAGATGCAAACTCCACATCCCCTGGAATTGCCACTAAGAACCTGGATTCTGTCTGCTCTAAATAATGATACCCCATCCACATGAATAGTACTGCCACTGATACTTGAATTTAGCCACATTTCTGTAAGGATAAATGCACAACAGTTTCTCTGTGCTCTATGGCTGTTTAGGTCCAATCTTAGGTAATCTGTTTGTTTTCCAGGGATCGAACATTTGCTAGTATGAGAGATGGGAGTACTGGTCTGTAGGGGGTTGCTTTCAGCCTGACATTAATACCAGCTATAATAGATGGGAGTGCTGGTCTATAGGGGGTTGCTTTCAGCCTGACATTAATACCAGCTCTAGTTCCTCTTTTCCATGGCCTTTCACATCTTTTTTATCATCTTCGTGTGGGTGTAGTGTATTTTGAATTTGTTCATGTACAGCACTTTTTAGACCAAGACTAGATTAGATTCCTAGCTCTCTGAGTGCTTTAGGTCTCACTGGCTCTAGAGAAAGCAGATTAGTAAACCAATTGCATGATAAGCCTGTAAACTGAATATCTAGCAAGGTATTTATGTCATAAACTAATCTTGTATCTGTTTTCCTTCCTGTTTTAATTGTTTTTGTTGTTTCTGATGATATGTTAGATATTTACACAAGTATTGCACATGCCTTCCTCAAGCTGGAGCAGCCGCTGACTCACAGGGCACCGCCATCTTGAAAAAGTTGAAACAATCATCTCTAGAAAGGTAAGCCATCACCTCCCAAATGAGTCAGTCCCTTCATGCTGTCAGATCATCTCCATATCTTCCCTAAACACTGTCCCCTAATCTCTGTTATTTCATCTTTCGCCTACCCTCTCACTCACATCTAATCCTCCATCCACTTACTATATGTCCTTCTTATTACCCTCAGCTCTTCCCTCTTTCTCACTATCATACCCCTATTTCCACAAAAAATATATATTTTGTATTTAAACCACATAAGTTGTTAAATTGTTCGTCTTTAACTGTATGCAGTTGAACAACAGTAACATGTGTTATGTTGTTTCTGTTTTTAATTTCAATTAATCTTCTTGATAAAAATGTATTGGACCTGTTCATCCCTGAGCCTCCACTGAAAAGAAGCAACTGCCGAATCAGATTCTCCTGGTAAACATTTGCAAATAAATAATTATATAAAGCTGACCCACAGATGGAGCCACGGTAATCCAACACAGTAACAGATGAGAATAGGAGCAGAATGTGAACTGATACAAGGTTCTAATATAAAAATCTGTGCAAGACAGACTTGCAAGATATGGTAACACAGATACAGAGAAAAGAAAAGCTGAAAAACTCCTTACAATTTATAAACCCAATGTGTCCGTTAGACACTCAGTATAATCAAACTCAGTAACCAAAGCTTGGAGCAATATCCTGGTGGACACAGGACTGATATTTAGCACTCACTTGTTTAAACGCTCAGTAATACACCTTCTCACCCTATTCTGGCTCTGTATTTGTATCACACCAGGCTGAAACACCATCATTTCACTTATTCTGGTTTTCTCCTCTTTCTCTTCCTCGTTGCTCCTCTCATCTTTCTATCACTCCTCCCATCTTATACACTGTCCACTATCCCCTCCATATCCTTTTTTTAATAATGACTCACCCATAAGGCCTAATCTTAGCTCTCTATTGTAAAAAAGCAAGGCCTCAAGCTGTAGAAAGTCAATAATGTTAACCAGCTAGTTATATAAAACTGTAAATACTTATAAATGTAAGTATTGTACTGTTGTTTCTTTGCCACCTCCTCTGTGTTATGTATGAAATGCACACTTGTCTATTCTGTCATCACACTTGCATTACAAATTGTGTATTACTGTGCATGTATTAAATGTGTTGTTATTGGAGCTTTTCTTACCATGCCTCCATGGAAATAGGTTCTATGCCCAGTCAAAATGTCCCAGTAAACAGATGTCAAATAAATAGCAGGAAGAATCTCCACTTTCCTCTTCATGCCTTCTTCCAAATCTTCTTTCATTTTTGCTGATTATCATCTAGAACCACTGTTTTAGATGTCAAATCCTCTCCATGAAGTGCAAAATATATTCTGCATGGGGCTTTCCCTGACCATCTTACTATGCAACTTTGATTACTTCATTAAGTAAACCTAGCCTGGATAATTCAGCAAAGTTTCTCTCTCTTCTCTTAAATAAATATGTTCATTATGGTAAAGAAACAAAAGTGACTGTTTTATTTGAAACAATACTATGATAACAGCTCTACATACACCATTTTCCCCTATTTACAAACATGTGAGCACTTCTGTGATGCCTGTACCCTGGTCCAGCAATCAAGGAGCCTCAGTCCTCACCACTAACGCCAGAGAGGTCACCTCATATATGAGGAAAGGATAATAAATACACACAGTAAAGTGCAATTTCCCTTAAGAGCACACAGAGATCACAGTCTGTCTGGGGCTGGTCGCTCCCTTGCACCCCAGGTCCCCAGTAAGACTCCCCACTGGCACAGCTATAGGGTCCAGATCTCAGCCTAGCTGGGCAAGCTAAACTCTCCAACACCCTCTCTGTCCAACCAGTGCTTTGTGTCCCTGCCCAAGTAGCTGACACACGCACACTTTGAGATAAGAGTTTACATAACCACACAGACACTTATGGGGAAGGCTGGCACAGGTTCTCCAGCTGTGCCTCCTTTTACCCAGACTATATGGTAGTAATTACTGCCACCACCCAGCTAATATTTATCAACTACTCAAAGGCCCTTAAAAGGGTATCCAGTTATTACTGTGCAATATTATTATCCAATTGGTAGTATAGCCCAGGGCTAAAGCTATAGGAGTGGCTTTGTACAATTTTACCAAAGGCATACAAGTACTCTAAAGAGCTTAAATTATCTCTACACAAACCAGCCACAGTTAAAAGGTTTTAAAATATTTAATAAATAATTAAAGCCACAAGACAATACTTTCTACTACACAGTCAGTGCTATTCAAGAGAGTTCAGAGATCACAAAGAAATACTTAAAATAAATCTGTAGTACAGTTCTGACATCATAAAAAAACACTTAGTCTAAACTTTCTAATTCCTAGCTATTGCTACAAGAAAACACACTTCTAAAATAACTTACTTATAGAGCAAGGCAGAGTGCTGTGAGTTGGATAGTCAAGGCAAAAATGCTTAATAATCTCTGGTTCTCACTGTTTAAATTGAAACTGCAGTTCTTGATAAACATTACATCATTCTTTTACCCTTTCCTGGCTACACATTAACTGCATTTGCATTCTTAACATCTCCCTTTTGTTATCTTGCAGCTGGTCACGAACAGAGCAATAAAAATACATTTGCATGTTTAAATCTAGCAATTTAACTCTTGGTTAAAACAATAGAAATAATTTCTTCATCTAGAATTTTTGGCACCACTGTCTACTTGAAAGGGTCACCATATGCTTTACTTTGGTCAGTAGAGTGCACTGTTGTCAAATTGTTTTAAGTTCAACATTTCACAGTATTTACAAATGATAGAATTATGTACCAGATTCTATTTGACTAGGCTGGCAGACTTCACACATCTCTACCAGTCTTCACCCCCCCACCCCCCCGGAGAACTCAAGCTAGTTTTTCAAGTGACCCTTGAGAAACGCCACTTGAGAGGGTTAGGTCTATCTGAGTGTACCTCACCCCATTCCCTGTCTTGAGAGCCCATCTGCATTTGCATTGCTACTCCCACTGCAGTGTTGCACTGACATATCATATGCTTGCAACCCTAGGCTCCATCGTAGCAACTTGGCATTTTGCTGGCTGGCTCTGTTTAACCATGTTATGGGGTTTTGATCTGTCATAACAGTGAATTTACTTCCATGCAGATAAGGCTGAATTTCTGCAATGCCCACACTATGGCTAGACATTCCTTTCCTACAGCTACATAGCATTCCTCCCTAGTTTTAAACCTGTGACTGAGATAAACCACTGGGTGCTCTTACCCCTCTGAAGAAATCTGGCTAAGTACAGCCCCCACCCCTTGGTTCGAAGCATCCACCTGCACAAAACATTATTTGCTGTAATCTGGACTGTCTAACACAGGGGGTCCTCCTAAAGCTTGTTTAAGCTTCTGGAATGCCTGCTCACATGCTGGGGTCCCCTCTAGCTTATCTAGCCTGTTCTTCCTTGTCAGGTCAGTGAGGGGAGCAGCTATGATTCTATAACTAGGGACGAACTTTCTGTAGCACCTTGCTGTCCCTAAAAATGCCCTCACCTGCTTTTTGGCAACACTGCAGGCCATGTCTGAATGGCTCCCACTTTGGCAGGTTCTGGCCTTATCTTACCACTCCGCACTCTATGTCCTAGGTAGAAGACCTCTGCCATACCCACCTGACATTTGCTCAGTTTATTAGTCAACCCTGCCCTTTGTAGTCTGCCCAGCACCTCCCTGACATGCTGAAGGTGCTCTGGCCAGGAATGGCTGTAGATGGCAATATCATCTAGGTAAGCCAGGGCAAACCCTCCAGCTCCTACTAGGATATGATATACCAGCCTTTGGGAAGTTTCTGGGGCATTCTTCATCCCAAAGGGCATCTTTGTGAACTCATACAAGCCAAAAGGAGTCACAAAGGCTGACTTCTTTCTAGCACTGGGAGTCAAAGGCACCTGCCAGTAACCCTTGGTAAGATCAATGGTTGCAATATACTTAGCCCCACCCAGCTGCTCTAGGGCCTCATCTGTCCTAGGCATGGGGTACGTATCCAATTCTATGTGACTATTTAATTTCCTGTAGTCCACACAGAACCTGGTGATGCCATCTTTCTTTAGCACCTGCACCACTGGGGAGGCCCAGGGATGGTTGGACTCTTGAATCACCCCTAGTTCCAACATCTCCTGTACCTCTTCTCTCATGGTGTTTCTGACTCTCAGGCACCCGATAAAGGGCCTGCCTAATAGGCCTTTGGGGTCCTGTATCCACCTGGTGCTGCACTAGGTGAGTGCACCCTGATTTCCCAGTGAACACATCCCCAAATTCCTGCAACACTGCTCAGATTTTTCGAACTTGGGTAGGAGATGACTGCTGGGACATTGCTACCCCTTCCACTGAGGTGTCAGCCCGAGCCTCACGGAGGAGATCAGTACCCAGATCTCCATCAGATTCCTCCTGCAACCCACTGCAAATGCTCAGCACAAGGGCCTCCCTATCATGGTAAGATTTCACCATGTTAGCATGGTACAGTTTGTGCTCCTGCCTTCTGCCTAGCAGTTCCACCAAGTAGTTAACATCACGTATCTTTCTTACCACCTTGTAGGGTCCCTCCCAGGCTGCTTGTGTCTGGCAGGAATGAGAACCATTGCCTGCTGCCCCAGAGCATACTCTCTAGCTCGAGCATTCCTGTCATACCACACCTTTTTCTGTTGTTGGGGATCTGCCAGATTCTCCTGGGCCAAGCCCATGAGTTCCCTGAGCCCTGTCCTGAGGTTTAGGACGTATGCCACAACAGACTTCTTGTGAGACTCACACTCACCTTCCCACTCATCTCAAATTAAATCTAGAGGTTCCCTCACCCTATGCCCATACAACAACTCAAAGGGTGAAAAACCTATGGATTCCTATGGAACCTCCCTGTAAGCAAACAACAGATGAGGCAAATATTTGTCCCACTCCCTCTTAAACTGATCTGCAAATGCCCATAGCATGGACTTGATTGTAGAGTTTAACCTCTCAACAAGACCTTTAGTCTGAGGATGGTAGGGGGTGGTCTTCATGTGCTTCACCCCACAGGTCTTCCACAGACACGTCAGCAGATCTGGCATGAAACTGGCAACTCTGTCAGTCAGTATTTCTTTTGTGAATCCTACCCTGTTGAAAATCTCTAAAAAAGCATTTGCCACCTTCTCTGCCTCAATGGAAGACATAGCCACTGCCTCAGGGTATCGTGTAGCATAATCCACTACCACTATATCGTGTAGCATAATCCACTACCACTAGGATATACTTGTTCCCTGTAAAACTTGGGGTACTCAGAGAACCCACAATATCCATAGCTACCCTCTACAATGGCTCCTCAATCACAGACAAAGGCATAAAAGGAGCTCTCACCTTGTCTCCTGCCTTGCCTACCTTTTGGCACTGCTCACAGGTCCTGCAGTACCCGGCTACATCTCTGGAAATCCCAGGCCAATAGAAGTTCTGCATAATACACATCTTTGTATGTTTTATGCCCATATGACTTGCAAAAGGAATATCATGGTCTATGGATAGACGTGCCAGATGGTAGGCTCTAGACACTACCAACTGCTGCACTCTTTCACCTTCTTGCCCTCCCTCAGCGGTCCACTCTCTGTAGAGTAACCCTTTGTCCCAGTATACAGATTCCCCCTTCCCTTGAGAATCAGGTGCCTCCATAGCTAACTGCCTCAGGCCTTACAATGTATGGTCTGAGAGCTGAGCTATCTACTCTCTCCTTGGAACCCTTTCCAGCTTCCCTTCCACAGGAAGTCTGGCATCCTCTGACAGTGGCCTCACTGTCAGCCTGGGTACTACTACTCACCTCTAGCTTTGCAGTCACATTGTCCAAGTGACCATCAGTACCCACAAGCAGCTGTGGCTCACCTTCAGTCTCACTGCTACAGCATAGCTTCCTCCCTGAAGTAACCACCTCACCAGTCCTGGCTACAAGCATGCAGTCTGTCTGGGTCTCCCCCAGGCTGTCAGATGTTTCTGCTTGTCTCCAAGCCTGATTGCATGTAACTGCAGAAGCACAGAGTATTGCACTATCAAAATCATTCCCTATCAGGACATCTGAAGGTATATCCTCAAACACACCTACTTCCTGGCTTCCTTTTCCACCCTCCCAGTCAAGGTGAACCCTAACCAAAGGTATTTGGAATGGGGTCCCTCCTAAAGCCCTGACTGGAGTAGACTGCCCAGGCAAGTAGTGCTCCTCTGTAACTATTGCAGGCTTTACAATGGTTATATCAAAGGTTGTGTCTCTCTTGGCAATGGCCTTTTTGCCATTCACTACAATAGGATATAGCCTCTGGTGGTAGTTTGGTACCCTTGTTGTCCTAAGACAACCTACTATTGGCATTTTGTCTTTCAAACTTACAGGCTCCATCACCTTTGGTTCCCCACCTTGCCTCCATGGACATCTGTATGCCACATGGCCCCACCGGTTGCATTCAAAACACTTAACCTTAGCTCCTGGATGTGTACCTGGACTAGTAGCTTCCCCTGCTACTGGCAGATTTTGTTGGGGCAGTCTGTGCTGCCCACCATGGGTTCCTTTATTCCCATGAGCAGTACTGGGGGTCCCCTTCCTGTGCAGGGCTGCCCTGCTTGCCAGGTATAGGTCTCCCTTCTTCCCCAACTCACCTGAAGTAGTACATTGTCTATCAGCTAACCAGATCCTCATGTCCTCAGGCAAAGTGCTAAGGGCATGTCACCTCACCAAAAGGTCTGCCAGTCCTTCAAAAGTGGTGACCTGACATCCACTCACCCACCTATGGAAATAAGTGCTCAATTCAGCAACATATTCACACACACTTTCATCTGCCTTGCATGCATGCTCATGAATCTTTTTCCTATACATTTCAGGTGTTAGCTTAAACAGTTCAAAAAGACATTTTTTTAACAGCAGTATAATTAAAACATGCAGCGTCAGACATTTTAGCTAATGCAGCTGAAGCTTTACCATGGAGTAAGGGGGTTTAGGAACCATACCCAGAGCCCTTGGTCAACTTCATACTGTTTACATACCCTCTCAAACATATGAATGAAGCTATCAAAAGCATTCCCCTCTTTAAACTGCGGAAGAAATTTACTGACCTTTTGTGCTTCTGGGGTCCAGTTGCTCCCTTCCCTATTACCTCCATGACTCTGGCGAAACATCAGCATCTCTTTCTTATGCTGCCTCTGTCTTTCCTTTTCCTCAGCTTCCAGATGGAACAGTTTCTTGTTATCCTCAGCATGTAGACTCCTCAGTCTCTCAGCTGCTTCTACTTCCAACGCCTGGCCTCCAACTCAAGTCTCTTTAGCTTCAGCTGGATTTCTAAGTCCACTGCAGAAAGGTTGAGCTGTTGATTCTCTTAGGGAATTATATCTCCACTGCCAGTCTGATTGTCCTCCTGGTTGCTGTTTTCTGATGCAGCTGTAACCAAGGCTGCAATCAGGTCTGCCTTAGTCAGGTTTCCATGCACCAGTCCCCTAGCCTGGCACATCTCCACCAGCTGGCTCCTTGTCAGCTGTCCATACTTCTCTGCTGACATGCTGCCTGCTCACCCTGACTAACTAAGCTAACAAAATAAATAAAACAATTGTGATCTGAACTCTTAGTATTCACTGCGTGGCTGATTTAGAGTACAAAACACCTTCAAAGCTCACTGTACACAAGATAAAGGATTCACTCTACCCACACCACTAAAAGCCAATTAGTATTTGCCAACTAACTAATATGTGATGTGGATATCCCACTGCTGCCAAACACAAATGTGACGCCAGTACCCTGGCCCAGCAATCAAGAAGCCTCAATCCTCACCACTAACGCCAGAGAGGGCATCTCATATATAAGGAAAGGATAACAAATACACACAGTAAAGTGCAATTTCCCTTAAGAGCACACAGAGATCACAGTCAGTCCAGGGCTGATTGCTCCTTTGCTCCCCAGGTCCCCAATAAGACTCCCCACTGGCACAGCTATAGGGTCCAGCTCTCAGCCTAGCTGGGCAAGCTAAAATCTCCAGCACCCTCTCTGTCCAACCAGTGCTTTGTGTCCCTGCCCAAGTAACTGATACACACACACTTTGAGATAAGAGTTTACACAACCACACAGACACTTCTTGGGAAGGCTGGCACAGGTTCTCTAGCTGTGCCCCATTTTACCCAGACTATACAGTAGTAATTACTGCCACCACCCAGCTAATATTTATCAGCTACTCAAAGGCCCTTAAAAGGGTGTCCAATTATCACTGTGTAATATTATTATCCAATTGGTAGTATAGCCCAGGGCTAAAGCTATAGGAGTGGCTTTGTACAATTTTACCAAAGGCATACTAGTACTCTAAAGAGCTTAAATGATCTCTACACAAGCCAGCCACAGTTAAAAGGTTTTAAAATATGTAATAATAAGTAATTAAAACCACAAGACAATACTTTCTACTACACAGTCAGTGCTAGTCAAGAAACTTCAGAGATCACACAGAAATACTTAAAATAAATCAGCAGTACAGTTCTGATATCACAGAAGAGCACAGTCTAAACTTTCTAATTCCTAGCTATTGCTACAAGAAAACACACTTCTAAAGTAACTTACTTATAGAGCAAGGCAGAGTGCTGTGAGTTGGATAGTCAAGGCAAAAATGCTTAATAATCTCTTGTTCTCACTGTTTAAATTGAAACTGCAGTTCTTGATAAACATTACATCATTATTTTACACTTTCCTGGAGTTCCCAGGCTGCACATTAACTAAATTTACATTTTTAACATCTCCCTTTTGTTATCTTGCAGATGGTCAGGAGCAGAGAAATAGAAATACATTTGCATGTTTAAATCTAGCAATTTAACTCTTGGTTAAAACAATAGAAAGAATGTCTTCATCTAGACTTTTCAGCATCACTATCTACTTGAAAGGGTCACCACATGCTTACTTTGATCAGTAGAGTGCACTGTTGTCACATTGTTTTAAATTCAACATTTCACAGTATTTACAAATGATAGAATTATGTACCAAATTCTATTTGACTAAGCTGGCAGTCTTCACCCATCTCTACCAGTCTTCACAACTTGCATTTTGACATTTGATGAGATCTGCCACATTATGCTTGTATAAATGTATATGTATGCAGTAAGGCACATGGGAGTGTGGATGGCACAGATATTACCTTACAACAAAAGGTGTTGTGAAATATAAGCCCTATGGATGAGTGTTGCTTTCTGTCAGGTCCTGCAGTAATTTCTGTACCATGCACACCTCAGGTCACAAACTGCACTTATAAAATAGGCTTCTGCATTTTTTTATTGCAATTTGAATTTTACATTTAGTAGTTTAGGTATGATAATTATATGTGGTGCAATGTATTTTAATGTTACGTAGTTCCTCTGCATGATTTTAATAATTGATATCTGTGCAGGGATGCAAGTTTTTAACTGGTCAAAAAATTTCAAAGAAATCATTTAAAGGATCCTTCTTCCAACTAAGTTTTAAAAATAGCCATGAATCTTATAAAGTAACTATGCTCACGATGACAGTAGCATGATTTAGAAACTTGCATATCTCTACTGATAAAAGTACATGCAACTTTTTTGAATTGTTTACTGGTTTCATGTAGTCCACAGGTGGATACTATATACATCAGTATCAGAGGACTGGAAGAGTGCCAGTTTGTGATGGATAGTGACAAAAGAGGTGGCTCTGTAGCATGTTCTCTGTTGTTTTTAGTTCACTTCATAATGTCTCATGTCCAGCATTCAGTGTCACAAAGTAATAGTTGCAGCAGCAGGGACATGCCCCAGAATATACAAAGAAGAAATGGCAAGGTCTTGATCAACGAATGTAAATGGGCAAAAGAAAAAGAGCTCTTAACTTGTGCACAACCAAATTAAGCTCCCTGCAAACATTTAGTGCTCATTTCATTGCATAATTGCTGAATGACTTTTTGCTAAATATCTGTGCAGAGATGTCTGTAACTGCACTATGCCAAAGTGACTTGTTTGTCCTGATACAAAGACAAGGGGAAAGGGAAGAATCCCCTCCTGAATCGAAATCAGGAATCAACTTCAACACTGACATACCTCTCATTCCCGTCCTCTTAATCAAATAGTCTATGACAAATCAATCAACAATCAGGTCAAAACTAATCCTACATAGCAGATACTTTGTTCAAAGATGATCTGCTTATGAAAAATAAGGGTAAAAGATAAAGACAAGCATCTGTGTTCAGTTAGGGGATTGCAAGCCTATATTCAGCAAGAGTTGTTCATCGTTCCTCTGTGCTCCACTTTCATGACAAGCAAGAATTTATAAAAGTTTTACTTTCATTTGGCATGATGTAATGTAATGATGGAATATGCTTCCCTGGGTGTTCATCTGTGTCAATGGTTTGAGGACAGACTGGTTGTGATTGTATCACTGCATTTGTATATACTGCACCCAGTATTAAGATATGTCTTGGATATCTTTCTTAATCTCATTCAAGGAAATGGTGATGTTGTTGCTCACCTCTGTTATGCTAAATTATGTTTCACAGTTTCTTAGTCTATGCACATAAAGATCTTGTGTGCATGTATGTGTGTGTGTGTGTGTGTGTGTGTGTGAGTGTGTGTGTGTGTGTGTGTGTGTGTGTGTGTGTGTGTGTGTGTGTGTGTGTGTGTGTGTGTGTGTGTGTGCGTGTGTGTGTGTATGTGTGTGTGTGTGTGTGTGTGTGTGTGTGTGTGTGTGTGCGTGTGTGTGTGTGTGTGTGTGTGTGTGTGTGTGTGTGTGTGTGTATGTGTGTGTGTGTGATTTTATAAATGTGAATCTAAAAAGAACCTCATATACTAGAAGTAAGACTCACATCAGGTGAATGGTCGACTTAGTTCAAAGTCCTGATGCATGCATTGTAAGCCAAGAGTTAAATATCCTGGCAGTCAATGTTTTAAAATAAATGCTTTATTCTGCATTACCACACTGATGTAGTGATAATCCAGGAGCATCTGTCATATTCTGTTGTGTTATGTCTCTTTCTCTGTCTCTGTGATTATTAATGAGTTACTGTTAGCATTTTTAAGGGGCTCCTATTACATAATCGAACTTCCAGAAGGTCGAACACCAGAAGTTCGAACCTGGAAGTTCGAATGGTAAAAATGTTGAAGCCGCAGAAGTCTGAATTCTTTCCCAGGGAAAGAATTTGATTGGATGTTTCTGCCGCTTCGACATTTTCTCAACTGTGGTGCGAAGGCTACGGAACGGGTTAAGTTAAGTGTGCGATTGTGACTGATGTTGGGGATAGGGTGCGGGTAAGTTAAATGTGTGATAGTGACGGACTTTAGGGTTAGGGCGCGGATAAGGTAAATGTGCAATAGTGACAGACTTTAGGGTTAAGGTGCGGATAGGGTAAGTGTGCGATAATGACAGACTTTAGGGTTAGGGCGCAGGTAAGGTAAGTGTGTGATAGTGACGGACCTTAGGGTTAGGGTTTGGGTTAAGGTTAGTGCATAGGTAGGTGTGTATGTAAGGTTTAGTGTAGGTTTATAAGGTTTTTGGTGTGCTTGTGTTGTGTATGTGTTTTTCAGAACAGCAAATTTTTTCCACTGGGAAAAAATTTGCTGTTCTGATGTTTCAATGTTATTATATTTCGATTTTCAAGTTCGAACATCTGGTGTACGACCTTTTGGAATTTTGATAATGTAATATGAACTCCTTTTAAGAGCAGGGCTCATCATAATCATATTTCAGATTGCAGATAAAATGGCTAGTATGTTTTTAAACTTAACAAAGTGGAATTAAGTTGCTGTTCCAAATAGAGATGCGTAATGTTTTAAATAAGTACAATTATTGATAAAGGAAATATTTATTGACGTGTTCATTTCTTAAGTGTATAGTGCCAAACTAGAATAAAAACGCTAACACATATAAACAGAGAAATGAAGAAGTACTTGAAATGCTAAGACAGTTTATGCTGAATAAAATATTAATGTTACTAATATTTAATGCATAAATAAGCTAAAAGAAATCAAATCAAAGGTATAAATACAGATGTCAAAAAGTGTAATGAGAATGAACATCACCTCTATACTGCTGTAGAAAAAGTCAAAAGCAAGTCTCACTGTGCAAGTGACTTTGTATAACAATGGGAAGTATACAATTTTGCAAACAAAACTTTAAAGCAGCCATTAAAAATCACTCTTCTAAATCCAAACTAAACATGTTGAAGATGTCAGCACAAGTGCGGGAATAATAGATGAATTGCAAGCTGTAAGCCTGCAATACAAAGCAATGCATGCTCAAAAAGTGGGCGATATTGTAGATGAGGGCCTCACCAGATGCAGAGTAGCAAGCCACGCCCAAAACCCACCCCCGGGATGTGTTATTCATGAATATGCATTCCCTCCCAATGTACAACCGAAGGGAAAAAAAAAGTGCACTTGACGTTGTAATAGGATAGTAAATATAACAGTAAACTGAAAGTAAATTACCAGTATGGTGTGAACCAACATTTAAAACAAAAAAAAAAAAAAAACACTTTCTCGACCTTGGGGTATTTCAGTTTCTTAAGAGGACTGCCAACTGCTAAATTATGGATTTGATACAACATAATAGCTTCTTATTTAAACTAAAGCGTTTCCATTGTCACAGTGCTTTTAATAGTCAAACAGTCACCAAAATCTCATATTGACACTTTGAACGGTTATGTGCTATCAGTACAGCATGCAATCATAACCGAAGCATAACCACTTCTTCTTTCTTTCACTCAGTTGTGGGGTTAAGTCTTTAAGTATTACAGAGTGTTGCAGCATGAATGAACTTTGATATGCACATATTGTGTAGCACAGCAAGTTTTAATCGACCTAAAATGTAAAAAAAAAATATATATATATATATAGAATCTATTGCCAGTTTGTCAAAAACCCCAAGTAATATGCAGACCAGGTTGTCACTCAATTTGCGACACACCCACTTCTGCGCGAAAGGAACTGGTGAGGCCCTCAACTACAATATCGCCAAAAAGTGTCCATTGTCTTAAAACACACAAGTAAAAAAAAGTAATACCATGTTTAAATGTTTTCAATTGATATCTTAGTTACATAAAATATATATACTAAACCATCCATATGAATCAGTATTTGTATGGTCAGCAAACTACATTAGATATCATGTATTTAAGTAACTAATTAGATAAATCATTTCAGCAAAAGAGGAAAACATCGCAAATCCCTTTGGTTATTGATAGGTCCAAAGGAATATATTAATGTACATAGCCCAAACAAACCAAGGCCACCTGCTTATAGTACCAGACTCCTGAGCAAGTAAAAGAAACAGAGAGAGATGGTACAACCACTCCTGTCTAATCAAGGCATAAAGTCATAATCGCTCTTAGTGACATCTGGCTGTAGGTACTCCGACAGTCACATCAGTTTAACTACTCAATACCCATTACAAGAGTTGCCATAATAATAGAATTGTTTATTTTTGTAACATAGTTACTGTACTAATACATTTTTTATAACATTAGCCACCTGCTAAACATCACATTTTTTCAAAAGCCATCCGCTTCATTATTCTGCAGCAGTCTAAGCAAATGTTTTTGAGTATTACTGTCTCTAATAGGACATCATTGCTGTTTCACTTATACATTCAGCAATGATTCTTTTCATTATATCATCATATAATATAATATTTAACTGTTTCTGCATGACAGTAGCTCTGTACAGGCAAGTGATACCCTCCAGGATCTTTATACGTGCCATCGATCAGATGTTACACGGCCAGGATATGCATATCTACAATGGCATGTTCTAAGAACCATGAGCATCACGTGAGATGGTGTTACATCAAATAAACAAACTCAACCTATGAAAATGTATTTTTGTGGCTATTGTTACTGAAGGATGATGTAACATGCTATGGCTGCAGCCAGTTAGTTTCTAAAATTTTTCACGTAATTAATTTATAAACAATGTGCATACTCATTTTAAACCCTATCAATGCTGGAAAAATGACAGGTCAATCTTTAATGCTTCTGCTTTACAGCTCCTGAGTGTAGAATCCTGACCTCGGTCTTCTGTCCATGGAGACAAGATACTTCCTTCTTATGTCTTGGTGACCTTTCTCGATATATGTTTTCACCGAATGTCCAGCACATGCTGCTTCTTTGGCTACATTAAACTGTAAGTGTATGACTTACATTGACTCTTACCCTTGTGGTAAAGGTCTCAGCTGAAAAGGTCCACAGTGGACCATTTCACACAGTGAAGTAACAAATAAATAACTTAAAATCAGTCATCTAATGCTACATACATTTCTACAAGTCCAAATTCAAGAATGGCTTAGTTATAATTTGAATCATTTTTCATGATTTTTTCCAACTTTAGTGCAGTTAAGCTAGTCAGGTTAAATGTGGTAAATGTGTAAAACATCATCATAGTACCAGAGAAAGCAACTACGTTTATGGAACACTGTTGTACTTTGTGCATCAGAATAGTGCGAACCAGGGAATGTAAACTAGCGTGATTATATTTATTAAATGATGTAAAAACTCATATCAGGATTTTGGGCATGCAAACATTACACCCACTCTTAAGAAACAAATAATAGTTACAATGAATACACTTGATATTATCAGTAATAATGACATTTTAAAGAAGAAAGGAATGGGTGAGTGTTCATGCAGAGGACAAGTCCATCTTTACTCCTCTACACCCGTCTCTAAATATACTAAGTCTGGGGTTGTTTGACACCTATAATCAGAGAATACTGCCTTACTCCCATGGATTGACAAACAAAGTTATTATTGAAGCAAGTCTTTATTTTAGTATACATGACAAACGAAAAAACTGTTGAACCAAAAGAGCGTAACAACGAACAAGAACACTATGAGAGACTACTTCGTAAAATAAACAGACGTTTAATGACTCCAAATTAATGTTAGCGCTTTCGGCTAAATCAAATATTTAGCCTTCCTCAGACAAACAACATTCCTTTCAGCATGGCTAGGGCACTTACTAAGGCATTGTTTAAAGGACTGAATGACCCCTTCTTAAAAAAAATACTGCACTTGAATTGTCAAAGTGATAGTTTGTGGGCTGGAAGTGTGTGATCATAACAGTCCTGCAGCTTACACTGGCTCAACCAAAATCTTATATGATGGGTACAGCACTTACTCCTTTCTGTGTATAGCTGAATGACAATACTATACAACATAAATGCTGTATACAGAATCTCCCTATCTTTGTGTACATTATAATTATATTTTTATCCACTATTTTTCAATTTTATGCCAGATAGAATCAGTCCTTGACAGTAATCAGGGTTCTCATTTCTGTATTGAAGGTGTCCATTCTGTCTGGACTCCGTCTCAGTTATGCTCACTCAGTGGTTCTTTTGTCTGTGACTAAACTCTGTATATATCATAGGAAATTGGGAAGGAACATACCCTATAAATACGGCATCATCAAGGATCCGAAGGGAATCTTCTTTGCTTCACAAAATATCTAGCACTGAACTGAAGTTCTTATCAGTAAACAGCATGTACTTTGTACAGCATAGAGTATTTTTTTAATCAAATAAGTTATTAGTCTCTTCGAAAATAAATGTTACACAGTATCTGATACTACATATAATCCTATATATGTGAATGCCTCATTCAATTATTTCATATAAATGCTGATGTCTCCTTTACTTCCTTGGGTTATCAGGTAGAATCAGCAATTTCTTTTTTGTCCTTTAAAAGCTTAAGCAAAATATTCATATATGTTATATTACATTTTGATGTAAAATAATTCTTATGCCAATTTTATGCAGTTTATTGCTATTACTGTCCATTTCTCATGTTTTGAGAATAAATACTTTTCCCATCTTTTCTGCATGATTATCTTAGGGTACTTTCTGGTGCACTGTTACCTTGTTAATTTAACATTATATCTCAAAACTATCATTTCACTGTTAATTAAATTTGTTTCAGTGTTTGAAATGATGTATTGTTAAAAGCTGAACAATGACACTGGAACATTTTGTGGGCAGGAATGTAACAAAACAGTTATTGAAATTTTGTTCAAAATACTAAAAACTGTCGATGTTTCCTAAAACAAATTACTAAGTTAAATGAACTGCAGACATTTTTCCTCTTGTATCATTTTGTTATAAGATTTTCACAATAAGTCATTCTTGAGATCATCTCCATTTTTGTAGTTTTGTTGTACAATTCTTTGTCTAGAAATAAATTCAGTTTAAGTGAACGAAACTCCAGTTTGAGACAGAGTTGTACAAATTTGTTGTTGCTGTTCAGATGGTAGTGAGTTATTGATGCCACATGGAAAATTTTAGGGCAATTTTTAAGAAATTGCACCCTTATGAAATGTGTTTCTTCAATCTGAGATCTTCTGCTAATGGGAATATTTTTGTCTCTAGTTTTGGATCAAAGTGGTACTGATGAGTTTAGATTATGCATTTATACAGGAGGTGCGGGATGGTGGGTCTGTACTGGGAACATTTGGAGCAAGCTGTAAATAATATACCTTCCGAATGTTTGCAGGGTGAATAATTAGAGAAATGTTAATCATGCTTGGGATGACTACAATATACTTTACATCTGTAGAGAAGCTGGTTGTGCCCTAACTGTTGAATCTTGACCCATATTTCAGAAACATACCTAATATAATTGCATAAGGGCTAATATTGTGATACTGAGTGATGCAATATAGCTCTAAGATAATTATCAGTTAAGAGTTGGGCATCCAGCCCTCTCAATTATTAACTCTTTAAGGACACTACAGATATAAATGCCGTTACCAGTAAATATTAACTTGTACTACAGGTACAGTTACAGAATTCATAAACAGCAATAGCAGGCATGCAACATCCATGCAAGTTTGTGCATGCACAATGGAAATATTGTGCGGTGGTGCAATGGTTATCATCGTCACCTCACAGCAAGAGGTTCTCCCATTCGATTCTCGTCTGGAGCACCTTTTGTATGGAGTCTGCATGTCCTCCCTGCAGTCGAGTGACGTTAAAGACATGCAAGTAGGTGGGCGCGTGAATGGGCATGCCTTCTTTGAAGGTTGTGCATCGGGCTGGCAACTCAGCACCATAAAAATCCACTGCCAATCATTAGTGGACGGGAGTTTCACTGTAGTGACCCCTAACCGGAAAAAGCCGAAAGAAAGACATAAGAATTTGTGACAGTGATTATATGTGACTCCCAGCAAAGTTCCTACCATTTTTTTCAGTTAAATGGGGAGAAAATGGGACCCTTTGAAAGTCAGAAAGGGAAAATAATGATCAGAGAAACATACAGGAGGATACAAGGAAGGAAAGCATGGAAGTAGAGAAGAGGAGAAGGAATATAATTTTTAGGGGGATAGGTGGTCTTTTATATGTTTTGTTTCAAGAAGTATAGGTAGGGAATGATGTAAGGGAGAAGGTGGGGAAGGAAAATGGTAGCTGATTTCTGGTATTGAAAAAGGAAATGCAAAGATCAAAACAGGAGATGATGACACAAAGCAATCCAGACAATGGGCAGACACATGCTGACAGATAGAGGACAACTGGTGATCAGGGGTGCAGGACTTAAAACAAGGGACTTATGCAACAAAAGGAGATGAAGCACGATGACTGGGGTTGTGTGGGGTCTTGACTCTCTTCTTTGCTTCCTGGGCAGGATTCAGGCAGAGATCAGTCCCGTCTTTGATTGCCTTCCCTACAGAGTATTGAGTTAGATAGGCAGTGCCAGGTAGCAGTGCACCTCCACTAGTCATACATAGACTGTCTCCAAATGGCCAATATGAGCATCACGTCACCAGTCCACAAAAGTTCCCATCATCTTTGCAAATTCTTTCCAGGTAACATAACAGGACCTACTGGTGGTGTCATAAGAGGCCACAACAACATCCTTCCCTTGCACTGATCTACTGCCAGAGACCATTACAATTCCTTCCAGTTTGTCCACGCCAGTGCATGACCTATATCACCCAATGGAGGGCAGGCCTAGAGGCAGATGGAAACCCAGCAGGAAAAGGCCAGGAAGAGAAGGCAGAGCAAGACAATAGAGTGAGGACTGCTTTCATACCACAGGCACATCTGTGTCTGTCACTGCATAAAACAACAATGGAAATAGAGAAAAATAAAACAAGCATCAAATAAATTGTAAATTAGATATAGTGTGAGAGAGCAAGAGAGTATACTGTCTATGTCTGAGTGTCAGTCATAGAGGTACGTGCAGCTGGACTAAACATATGCTATGATGAGTAGGTATAAGAAGTGATACAGTTCTAATGGAAGACCTGTAGACAGTGGTGCAATAGCATAAAAAGCAATTTCCGCAGGGAACTACATTAGAATACATAACCATAATGTTCTGTTAGATACCAGAGGCTATGGAAATGGTGTCTGCATGTGCCCATTTGGGTATGTCATGTAGGAAAGGGACAAAGAAAAGCAATGCACACATAGGCGATATTAGAAACTGTGCAGATCAACATGTTCACCATACCACAGACAGAAGAGACAGTGCTGCTAACATGGTTGGCTATCCTTATATTGTGGGGAACTACCATTGTAAGCAGATATATACATTAAATGACAGAGTAGTCATAATGTCAGAATGTCATAGATATACCATGTGCAAGTGGCTTGTGCATGGACATTTAATGGGATGATGCAGTGCCATAACTAAGGTGGAACAAGGCTGGCAGCTGCCCTGTCTGTATGTTCTTAGATGGTATGATCAGCAGGAGTTGATGATCTGGGAATACAGTAATGGAATTCATAAATTAATTAATTCATGAAAATTTGCAGTCAATAATCATGTACTATATATGATGTGGTAATTTTAACTGTGGCAAGCAGCTTGCTGTGTTTTTTTTTTTTTTTGTCTTCAACTTTAAACAAAATACCTTTTTCACTGAGAACAACTTTCAAGACTTTTTTTATGTTTTTTTTTCAGTTGGGAGGGGGCACCAGTTCAGAAAACTGCATATGGCACCAGATGAGCTAAGTGTGGGTCTAGGGCAATGCACAGCAAATTTTTACTTGTTGTCAGACTGTCTGGACTGCGGCAATGTCCACAGTATGCTAGATGACCTAGACCCTCTGATACCAGGCTTGCATAGCAGTGGGCATGCTGTGAAGAAATGTCATGCTGGGCATATGTTTGTAACCCTGGATGCATGGAACCCCTTAAAATTTCATGTGTGCATGTTGGGTACCATTCCAAGATAAAATTAACCAAACAACACTGAAGTTCCACAATGATGTTTAATAAAACAAGCAGAACTTTCAGGCTGAAAAGCCCTTCATCAGTGAATAAAAACTTAACATACACTTACCATTTATATACTGATCACATACAACCAGCAATTAAATAATTAACACATAATCTAAAACAATTAACATTTAAAAATACAAGTACCTATTTATACAGGCACATTTGTTTATATCTCAATATTAGTTTTAATGACACTGTCTGGTTCAAACCTGGGGACACATCTGTATATAAGCACACAATCCAATCATATTCTTTGATTTCCAATCTATTGATGTCACCCCTATATACCCTATATATAACTCTAAATTCAAACTTATGTTCATTTCCATACTCATTAGTGATATGTTTTGCCAAAGAATTTGTATCAACATTTCTTCTAATTTCTGAATGGTGTTCAATTATTCTCTCCTTTAATTTTATTCTTGATTTTCCTACATAAAACGATGGACATCTATTACAAGTAGCTAAATAAATTATATTTGTAGTGATACATGTTGCAGAACTATGGAAAATATATCTCTTTCTTGTTGATGGATGTACAAATATAGTGTCCTTACTTATAGAGTCACAGCAGCAGCAGTTATAACGGAGTAGTTCCCTTTGTAGTCATTACATTTCTACTAACAGTACTATGCATGTCTTTGTAACATAGTTTCTGTTTTAAACTTGAACAATTTTTATATGAAAAACTAGGTATGATATCAATTACTGTTCATAGCTCAGGTAAAGATCTTAAGATGCACCAATTATTATTAATAATGTTCCTTATTTCAGGCATAGCTCTATTAAAGGTTGTCACAAAATGTAATTTACATATATCTGTAGGTAAAGCATATTCATCTAATGAACTCACAATAGACTTTCTACCAAAGTATGGTTTAGTAGTATCCTCTCTAGATCTTAACACATATTCTCTTTCCTTTTCTAGACACTCCTTTTTATAACCCCTATTAACAAATTATTATTTTAGTTCTTGTAGCTGTTGCTTACATTTATCAATTGTTGTATTTAATAATTATTCTAGCAGATTGTCCTTTCGTAATACCATTGAAAACATATGGAGCGTGCATGCTGCTATGATGTAGAAACGTATTCCTATGTGTAGGTTTCCTAAACACTGTAGTCTGAATATCAACGCCATCATGCATGATAGTAACGTCAAGAAAATTAACACTAGTTTCTGAATATGTGATAGTGAAAATTAAAAAGTCAGTGCTATTATTTAAATAATTTAAGCAGGACTCTAATTAATTTCTACCACCATGCCATATAAAGAACACATCATCCACAAATCTTCTATAGTAGCTGATTCTCTTAGAGTATTGTTCTGGACCATTATAAATATACTGATTTTCCCAGTTATCCAGTACTAAATTTGCATCTGTCTTTTATGGACTAAAGCTTTACTCTGCATTTATTTTGGTCATCATGGTGGGTACCATGCCAGCATGAACAAAGAGAGTTCATGTAACAGTATTTACTGATGTCACTTATGGAAGTTAGAGTTGCCTCCACATAATTACATTGTGTAACATACTACTGCTATGATATCTGAAACTTATCTACGGTACGATAGCAATCTTACTTATCCCTGCATCTGAAGAGATAGTGCATATATATCCAAAAGAGGGTCTAATTTTCCTGTACCTGCTAATGAGGTGAAAAGAAGCAACAAAAATGAGAAGCATCATGACTGAAATGTCCTGCAGATGTCTCTGTACTTATGTGTAAAACACAGTAAAATGACTAGGTATGCATACATTCAGTACATTGCCAGAACACTGACAGTGTCTTCTTCTTCCCATTGATGTAGAAGGTCAAGGTGGCACCTTCTCTTTACAACACTATTGTCATGCTTGCACTGCTCATCAACATGCCTGATGCCAGTAGCAGCAGTAACTGCCCTGATAAGTCTGTGACAAAATCCCCCTTATAGTGAAGGCTGTAACAAGAGCCCCATAGCAGGTATTCCCAGTGGCTTTTATATATTGTAATACAGAAATATTTTTTACTCCTTAAAGCAACACCTGGAAGCCATGCCACACTCAATGCCTTCTGAAGTTATAAACATTTATCAGGTCACAGTCCAAAATAATTGGGTAGATCTCCCATGTCCACACACATATTGCTGCTACTGAAATGTGATACACAACATGGGACATTTAGTTAACCTGGCATATTGTATTATAACCATATTACAGTACAGATATATACAGTGTGAAAGAATGGTGTTAAGGTTTGAACTATAGCATGTAAAGAATGCAACAGCAGCACAGCAACCATGTTTGCTCCCATATACTTTAGCACCACTATAGGCCATAATGAAACAATAGTTTTACCCACCTACCCACTGAGGTCATAGACCCTGCCCATACATATGCATTGTACCCACCAGGCACTCCTTTGTGTGCACAAAGATGAACAAACCTCATAGTGCAACTTTGTAAACCTGGACAGTGTGATAGAAGTGTGAATCGTATTGCATAATGACTGCAATAAAAGCCTCAAAACTGCATGATAAAAGCAGCCACAACATTCCTTCTTTCATAGCGCTTCAGAATTTATGACTGGCCTGTCTGGCCACTGGTTGAGCAAACGTTCTCGTTCCTTTGGGTACTAATAAAACACACAAGATAAGTGGATGGGGACTATAGCCTGTAAATGTTAGGACATTAAAGGACACTTTCCTTCTGGGAAGAGAATTAAGTTTGGGGGTCGATCTGAAAACAGATAAATGCTGACTGGAGGATATGTAATTGAATGGGTACTTTCACATGTTATGAAATGTGCATATGTTGTAATTAATGATGAAACACTAGAAGGTCTGATGTGTGTTGTAGGAAGTGGAACACACAGGCCCTGTGTTTAGGCAGAGAATTATATGTATCCTACTGTTGACATCCCCTTTCTTTTTTTTTTCTTTTAAAACTGTAGCTGACTGATTGCTAAAAGCTGATACAGCTTTACAGTTTCTACTGGTGTGCTGCAGATCTTCAGGTTTGAGTGCATATACAATACTGATATTTGTTCATAAATGCTGGTATGCCTTTAAGAATAATTGCCCCCTACCATTTTGCACACAGGGCGAATGCCACTTACACTACTGCCACTGAGGGTGGGGAGAGCAGTAGGGGTCATGTACTGGTGATTAGCAATGCCACAACTACTGACCCCTCTGAATTGAATATCTTCATGGCCACAACTCAGCATATAATCATGACCATTATACAATGGCAGGCAGATACCAATGCAGCAAAAGCAGAGGTGATTGGTGAGGTGCATTGTTTATGTGACAGCCTGTGAGAGGGCCTGGTCCAATCATGCAGCATTCTCAAAATACAGCCTATGGAGTCTGCATGATGCAGATATCCCTGTCTGGCCACTGGTTGTGATCACTGCCATTCTTCTGGCCACTCTTCCTCCATTTCTAGTGGGGATTCCCCTAAGGGAGGGCAAGAGCATAGTACAAATGCCATAAAAACACAGTATTCACATCTACAGTAAGTGTAAAGTGCACTAAGTGATACCATGGATGCAGTCACAAATGAGGTAATCATGCTGTATCCACAAGTAGCATATGCAAGGCTCATGCTCTCAGAGAATTCCATCCAGTCTGCCTACTGTAGATCATGCCTGTGACATTCCTCACAAAGGATGCCCTCACAGAAAGGACATACATGGTTGGCACAAATATCTCCTAAAGTTGTTGTCAGCTTGTCAATCAGGCACCTGCTGTGTCCATGAATAGTCACATAGTTCCACCAGCCTCTCCAACATCTGGCCAAGTACATCAATCCAGAGGTACCACCCCATCCACATCAAGTGCCCCTGGCTTCCCCCACTTGTCAGACTAAGAGTAACACACTCATGTACAGCATTAGCCTGGCTTGCCCCCCCCAAACACACACACTCTACATGGTTCTGTGGCCCTTTCTACCTGTGCATATAATAACTATTCCACGTCCTCAGTACTTTGCTGCCTGCATAGTCTGTGTATGACGCATAGTTTGGTACTCTGCTGCCTGCATAATTTATGATGCATAGTGTAGTCCTCTGCTGCCTGCATAGTCGATGTATGATGCATACTATAGTACTCTGCTGCATGCATATTCTGCATATGATGCATAGTATAGTACACTGCTGCCTACATAGTCTGAGTATGATGCATAGCATAGTACTCTGCTGCCTGCATAGTCTGCGTATGACGCATAGTGCAGTACTCTGTTGTCTGTATAGTCTGCATATCATGCATATTATAGTACTCTGCTACCTGCATAGTCTGCGTATATGCATAGCGTAGTACTCTGCTGCCTACATAGTCTGCGTATGATGCATAGTGTAGTACTCTGCTGCCTGCATATTCTGAGTATGATGCATAGTGTAGTACTCTGCTGCCTGCATAGTCTGCGTATGATGCATAGTCTAGTATCCTGCTGCCTGCATAGTCTGCATATGATGCATAGTTTAGTATTCTGCTGCCTGCATAGTCTGCGTATATGCATAGCGTAGTACTCTGCTGCCTGCTTAGTCTGCATGATGCATAGTGTAGTACTCTACTGCCTGCATAGTGTGCATATGATGCATAGTGTAGTACTCAACTGCCTGCATAGTCTGTGTATGATGCATAGTGTAGTACTCTGCTGCCTGCACAGTTTATGATGCATAGTGTAGTACTCTGTGGCCTGCATAGTCTGTGTAAGATGCATAGTCCATCCATGGTGTAGTATAGCCTGCCTGTAATATTGCATGCATCATTTTTACTGTTTGGTGTTAGGTTTAATCTGGCCCACAGTTGTGAACTAGATGCTGTCACTTACCTTGTGATATGGTGTACTGCATCCAACTTCACCTCACATGGTCACCCTCTGCATCCACCTCTTGTACACACTCATCAATTGGCATCTTCTCCATCACTGACTCTAGAACATCCTCTTCCAGAATGTCTATCCCCCACCATATTTATTTGCATATCAACATGCTGCACAATGCTCCACATGCATCACATATTTTGCTGTATGTTTCAGGATTGTACTGGAGGGCACCATCAGAGACATCTTGACAGTGGAAGTGGGCCTTCAGCAATGTGAATGCACATTCAACAGTGTTTCTGGACAATGACAGGACAGTGCTATATGCATTCTCTGTCATAGTCCATGAATTTCCCATTAACATCATTAGCCATGGATCAAGGGCATATCCAGCATTGCTAATATGATGGCCCTGTGGTAAATGACCCTGCATAAATCGCTCATATAAGTCAGGTGTGTGTGAAAGGTTCATTGCAGAACACCTGGCAATGTGGAATCACTTATGATTAATACACTGTTGCTCCTGTTATCCAGGTGGGACCTGATGGTAATATGATTGTAACAAATTGCTGCCAGTGCCTCAGGAAATGGACTGTTTCATAAAATACCTTCATAGCATTGTTTCTTCTCTCTGTGGTGTGTTGGAACCACATGTATTCCTCCATATGCTGTAGCATGGTATCACAAACCTGGTGCACTATCCATGATGCATATTCCTGGGAAAACATACTGTACACCCCACTGGTCACTGGTATGTCCCTGTAGCCAATATTCTCAAAGCTACATATATTTTGGTTCCCACAGGGATGGGTAATTCCTTGAGCCAGTGTATGAGAGTGACATATCTCAACCATATTCTGCATGATGCCTTTATGCACACAGTAGAGGTCCACTATTTATGTCATTAAGGGGATGAAAGTTTAGGTGTGGATGGATAACAAGTCAGTGCTGTTGGTGATGGGATGCAATGTAATAGCTGCAATCTGCAAGAGCAATCTTGTATATATATATACATATCTGTTAATGTAGTGACTACCAAATATGTCACTGTACACTTTCTCTCAGAATGCTAGGATTTTGCTACAAACAGCAACCCCAGTTGTCACATATCCTTATGCTAAATGTATACAATTCTGAATCATGCCACCCTATCGTTTACTTTCATTGGCATTCTGTTTGATCCCCACTTTAATAATGCTGCTCATTTCCATCTCATAATATGCTCCTTTACATAGCATGCTGCCCCCGGTATTTCATGGCCTAACATGAAAGCATGTGAATCTCCTCCGTATTGCATGTGGCTGCTCATTGTGCAGTTTTGCCTACAGCTGTCTGGCACTTGTTTTTTTTTAATCCCATTGTCTTTTCATTTTTTGTGTACCTCTGCTTTTAACCTGCAAACCAAAATTAAATTATCAGACATTCACAAGTATTCATTTATTACACAATGTTATATTTTCTGTGAGACTTTCATTAGTGAAATTAAAGCGTGCCTATTTTGTATCTGCATTATTTTTGCTATTATTATTTTAATTGATAAATTAATGAGTAAATGTATTGGTTTATTATTTTAATAATTAACTTTTATTGGATATCTGTAAAGAAGAGAAAAGCATAACAATTCACATCATCATCATCACCATGTTCTTCTTAATAAAATGAAGTCAACAAATACTTGCTTTACTCCCACATCAAAAGCCATTTAAAATGCCTGTGCTCATGCCATACAAGGATAAAGCCCTGACTATGGCTAAGGTGATTCAAGTTCAGTTAGTGACTCAGGTGTTTGATGGTGCTTGCAGGGGAGCAGGGACCTGCCCATTCTGGGAGGAAAGCCAGGTCAGAGCCATCTATGTACTGTGTAATGGGAATGCTCATTCTGGGAGAGAAGAGCAGGTCAGAGCCATTCATGTACTGTCTAATGGCCATGCCCATTCTGGGAGAGAAAGCCAGGTCAGAGCCATCTGCGTACCATGTAATGGACATGCCCACTCTGGGAGTGAAGGGCAGGTCAGAGCCATCTATGTACTGTGTAATAAGCATGCCCATTCTGGGAGGGAAGGGCTGGTCAGAGCCATCTATGTACTGTGTAATATGCATGTCCATTCTGGGAGGGAAGGGCAGGTCAGAGCTATCTATGTACTGTGTAATGGACATGCCCATTCTGTGAGGAAATGGCAGGTCAGAGTCATTCATGTACTGTGTAATGGGCATGCCCATTCTGGGAGGGAAGGGCAGGTCAGAGCCATCTGTCTACCGTGTAATGGACATGCCCATTCTGGAAGGGAAGGGCAGGTCAGAGCCATCTATGTACTGTGTAAGTCCAATTGGAAGAGAGACTGAGATGCAAACATGTGATGTGGGGCATGGGGTTCGGCTCACCAAGTTGTAGGTGGGTAATAGCCTTCAAGAAGTGCATAAGGTAGCATGTTTCCAAATGGGAAAAGCACTGTGTGCTATGTATATCACACATCACCTGGCCAGGATACCAGAGAGAGCACAAAGCACACTTATAGCTGCTTGAATAATGTCTCACAGCTCCCTGCCCATCATCGATTGCCTTGGATCTGAGTGAAAGATCCATAAATGGGGGATGAATATGGCCTGCCTGATTGGAGTAGGCTTGATGGTCAATAATCACTGGGGCAAAAGTCAATCAGAGGGAAAAAAAGTGAGTTAAAATAAACTGCAACTTTCTCTAGTATGGATCATTTTTTTAAAACATGACCTTGTACATACATATATGTTTACAGTGGAGTAATAACTGTTTGCATTTTCCTATTCATATAACACAGACCGTCAATTTTAAAACTTTCACCCTTATAAACCATTGTATACACATCATCATAAGAGAGTCAGATATAGGTTGTATAGTAATTCCAGAGGGAAAAATACCCATCAAAATTAGAAATGGTCTGAATATGAGTTCTGGCATAACATTTTATTTTAAAACACTGCCTGCAATTTTTTGTACTTACTAAGTACAAATATTCATTACCAGTTCTTGGTCACAGATCTCACTATAATTATATTTCTATGTGCACATTGTCTCTGTGCCGAGAGACCATCAAGCCTTCACCCAGCCAGACATTGCCCATTCATTCCCACCTCAATGGCAATTCCACACAGTGTCTCAAAGAGGGGCTATCATTCATGTAGGGGTGAATGTGCTTTGTGTCTCTGCCAGCATTATGGCTTATTATTATTTGTAATGATGTAACCACACTTTTTGGGCGAGGTGGTGTGTAAATCACATTAACACAGGCCAACACAATGCCCTCATATAAGAGCGTATGTTTCTGCATACCAATGCTAAAGGCCAGCACATGCATCACCACCCATTCTTTGGTGGAATGTGACAGCACACTGCTTGGTCTGCCCTGACTTCATCCCAGAATGACTCTCCACTCTTCCCTGCCATCTGACTGATCCTGCAATTGATATAAGGTCACCTGGGCCGTTGTCAGTCCATTAACCCTTTGTGCCATGGGAGTTATCTCACAGAAACCATGAATTTAAACTTTATCACTTCAATTACAAAAAATGTAAATTATTGAGAACTATACCTTTAATGCACCATATTTTTATCATAAAAGCCATCTATCAATGAATTCCTGTCAGTTCATATATAAATAATATTGCACTCATTTCTTCTAAAAGTATCAAATACTTCATTGTTTTAATTTCATGCATCAATAAATAACTTGATTACAGTCCGAAAAAAGAAAATTAAAATAGTTTGAAGTATCATGTTTACTTTATCATCCACATCAACATTCCTTGATAACCTTCATAATCTTTGACCTATGCTGAAATATGGCTTTGGCAAAATTCATCATATATAACATGGGTCAAACTTCCTTTCTTCAGGTTTTCAAAGTTATCACAATATTTGTACCTTTTCTTGCCAATAATTAAATTTCAGCAACATATTCTGAGACTTTTCATAAATTATCCAGTTATATTCAGGGGCAACTTGCCATCCTATTCTTTACCCACATACGTCTTAAACAATACAGACCAATGGACCATTTTTATTTTCTTAAACTCTGATCAGTCTGCACCATTTTCTCCTTCCAAGTGTCACTTAATCATTATTTTTCCTTTACTCTTTATCCTTCAATGATCTCAACTGCTGTTCAAAATAAGCCATTTAACTATTTGCTCCCATTGTCTTATTTCAAATCTAACCAGACCTTTGCTTAAGTGGTAACATGGCGACCCATGATTGTATACTGCATTACTCTTGACAAACTAGCCTTGGTTTATCAGCCCTTAAATTTATGGGTAATGAATGGCTAAAGAGTTTCCCCTAGCTCTTCAAGATCTGGTAATTGTGGAGTAAAAAGAAAAAAAATTCTTGTTGCTTGATTAAAAGGAAGAAGGTGAATATATTGTTCTTTATAGCTGAATGCAGGTATATGGTTTGACATATATATCAAAATAGCTACTTTTTTGAAAATGAGTTATATAAAGGTGTATATTAGACATCTGGTTTGCAGGAGGCTGACTGTTACGATTAGCGCTGCATTAATTGCACTGATCCATAAAACAAGACTGCTACACAGAATGCAAAGCCCTACTTGTGTAGAGCAATCATCTGGATGTGTCTTTTGGCTTCTTTTGGCTTGGTGATATGATGTTGGGTGACAATGATGGCAGAAATAAATGGCTATATGAATTTCAAGAGTCTATGTGAGGAGGGATTTCTAAGTGCTAAATAAGGCAGTGGTAATATGTGCTACTTCTGAACTTTGCATGGAAAAGATTTGATTCATGGATTGATAGTAATATGACTAAAAGGTTTTCCTTGCTCAATTCACTTCATGCACACATGTGCATGCACAGTACGTCAATAGTAACTTTTAGCAGATTCTCTTTTAGATAAAAACAATGAAGCTAAAGAGAAGCATTTCTTACCCTTACGAGCAGTAGCTTTGCAACATTAAATAAACCTTTAGAAATACAAATATAACATTAACACTGAAGATGATTAATATTAACAAACGCATGCAGATATTTTAATATGCTATACTTTAACAGACTTAATATATACTGTATTATTAAACTGTTTCATGTTAATACTACTGAAAACCCCTGAAAAGCAATATAAATGTCTCTACAACTTGTGGAATAAGTAACACGTGAAATATGAAGTTAAGTTTACCTGCGACAGAAAAGCATAAACATGCATCATCCAAATCTAATTTTCTTTCTTACAGAAACTACATTATACATTAATAGATGGTAACATTTCATCGTTTGTTCTAGAACAAAATGCAGCGCAATGTTTTTGACAGGCTATTCTGTCAAGGCCCACAACTTACTTATATTTATTCAAAATAGATGATCATTCCCTTTGAAGAAAATGTAGCTAATTATTTGAGACAGAAATACTGCTAAGAAACAGTCCACCAGATGTAGAATGAGGCTGTACCTTTATTTGAAGGAAGTTTATTAAATTGCATTTAAAATAAAATATTTCATGGAACACCTGTAGTAATGAAAACCTGCCCCAGAATAGAAATGCTAATGGCTGAAAACCATTTTGTATACCTTGCCACTTAACTACTAAATGTAAGTATTACTGCCTATGAATTATATCCTTCATAATGAAGGTCATATGAAAATTCAGTCCAGAAAAATATATGTTAAACTGAAATAGCATTGTAGATGCTGCAGTTGTCAATAATTCCTAATTAAAAAAGTGAGGAGCTTTATCTGAATTACACCATATTTCAAATTTATTTAAAATTACAGTTATGCATGTATGCCAGTAGACTAGAAAATTGCCCATTCTGTGGTATCTGCATGTACTCTCTCTGCCACATGGATGTTTTCCAGTACATTTGTTTCATTAATTTATAGCTTTCATAGATATCCCATGGCCACAATATCTTATGACCATTCATGACTTGCCAGAACTTCTCTCATGCTGTGCCTCCTTTCTCCAAAAGGCCCATATTAGTCAATTGTAAATGTATGGCTACCTGTTCAATCATTTAGAGCAGGTTTAAAGAAAACTAGTGAGGCGCACTGTTTAGCATGCAGGAGAAGTTTATGCAGAGGACTGGGAAACACTGGGTTATAAACATATGCATTCATTTGGTGTTATTTATCTGTTAGGGAAGATTTAGACCTCTCATTCTAGTAGTGATGGAGATACTGGACGTGTGGAGATACATGAAGTCTGGGTCCCGAATGGCATTGTATGTGAGACACAGGTATCTCCTCAAAAGTTTGTAGGACACTAAATAGATAGAGCTTCCAGTCTCAATTGGTAGTTCAGGGATTTTAAGCATGTGTTCTTTTTGTCTAGGAACTTTTGAGGTCTTTCCATTTGATATCTTTAATTAGTCACATCCTGAAAGGAGGTAAATGCTGAATATAAGATAGTGATTGCAGCTTTATACTTTGATTACATTCCCTTGGCAATAAGATATGCTAAATAAAAAAATTTCTTGAAAGCCATTGTTATAGGACAGTCAAAAGAAAGGAAGCCTTCAACCCAAGTCCCTAGCTTTCTGACTACACATTCTGTAGTAGTGTGTTGCCTATACAATATGCTGAGGGGAGGAATTGTATACCAAAAGTACTGATACAACACCTTTTAGAATTTAGTTTGAGCCAATCTGTAGTAAACAGTTTACTAGGTAGAGTAAATTTGAGAGGTAGTGGGTGCTAGGTGGTGACATAAAAAAATACCTCCTAGTTTTTTAGTCATCTACAAACTTTATTAGCCATATATCTTGGCTCTATGCTTAGAGATCTGAGAAGTAAATTCTAGAAAGGAGACGTGTGATCACTGATTCCTTCTACTTGCATTATGTGGTTCTGCATTACAGACAGTTTACTCTCCATCTTAGTAAGTACTGGTCATTTTTTAAAGTATTTAGTTTCTGAGTAATACTAACTTGGGGAATGTTATCAAAGGACTTGGCTTGATCAGTATAATGCACTGTATGTCATGGCCACCATCCACAGTCTTTGTAACATTTTAAAGTAATTTACCACATTTAGTAGACAGAATCTACCCTTCACAAAGCCAAATTGTTTTTTTTTTTTTTTTTTTTTTTTGGGGGGGTGGGGGGGGGATTTAGACTAATATGATTCTTGATATTGTAGTTTATTAGGACAAGTTATAACAAGCTCCATGACTTTGCAGTTGAGGCTTCTAAGGCTGAGAAGCATGTAATTGCCAAGATCGGTTGTAAAACCACCGTTATGGAGGGGCATCGCCACTGCAACTCATGAGGGACAAAAACAGTAATTAAACTTAGTTTAAACAATTTAAGAAATGTGCCTGTAAGAAGATGTTTAGCACTGTTAGTTACACAGCTAGATATATTGTCAGGTCTCATGGAGAAGGTATTTTTGGTCTTGGTTAGCACTGTTTAGTAAATGATCTTTAAAGATAATTTAGGGGGCTAAGGAATCTGTGCATGGCAGGGATTTAGTATACAGGATATGGGGTGAAGGTGGCATTAAATTTATTTGAAAGGATGTTATCAATGTCTCGACTCATAAAAGTAGGTGTCATCAGATTGATACATAGTTAAAGAAGATCTATAATTGTTTTAGCTTCATAAGCAGTTCTAATTACACAGCCTGCTTCAGTGGACCTGTTAGAGTTTTTCAGCATATTATAATTTATGTATTTATTTATTTTTTTGCAATGTTTTTGATGTGTTTTCCTTGAGATTTTGGATCTTTGAGTTTCCTTATTTTGTTGTATAACGTATTTATGGTAGTGGTCTACCGGGGGGGTATATTTTTTCAGTTTCTCGTGATAGTTGGTTTTGATAAAGTCAGAGGACTTTATGTAGTTTCCTAAAGGTGGGTAGATTTCCTTAGTGAAGCCTGTTGCAGTATCATGGTCATGGCTGTGCATTCAATAGTGGGAGGTTGGCATAATGGTTAAAGTGTTTACCTTATAGACACAAGGTGCAGGGTTTGAGTCTGACATGGGGTAATTAGCTAAGCTTATAATAGTCCACATGGGTAGTTAGCCTAGTAATAATCTATGAAAAGTAACTTTTGGTGGTTCATAGGTCCATTTGTAAGTACTAGGCTAGCTGCCCTTGAGGGTCATTTTAAGCCTAGCCAATTTCCTATTTTGTGCTTGAAGTAGTCTATACAATCAGTTATAGATCAGCCTTACCCATTCCATGGCCTATAATTATGTATTACCCCAAATGGGAATAACTGAGATCATACCAGATGTATTTTGAGAGGATCCATGCAGCTGCTAAACCATTAAGGAACTGTGTCTACCTATTAGCAGTACAGGAGGCAGTCCTGGGGTAAATTTCCTTAGCTACAAATCTAAGTTGTGCTTTTATATGGACAGGGATGGACTTTTGTTTTATATGGATGGGGATCTGTTCTAGACAGCAATATCCTCTGCAAGATATACCTGTCTCTCCCATTCTGTTGATGTTGCAGAGAGGTTTAGATTCCTAGACTGAATATTTGTGATGCCATTTGATTGCTAATGTGCAGTAAATCCATCAGTAAATTGTTAGTGGATACCTTATAAGCCAGAGACAGGTCACCTCTTAGCATTCTATAGGATACAGAGTATAGTGACAGGACTTTGAGTTGGTCCATGTAAGACATGTTGTTAAGCTTTTGAATTCTTTTAGTAAGGTATTTCTGTGGGCACCCCACTTGTTGTCAATGCCTGGTCAGATATGTGCCACAGCGAGCATTATATTCAATGACTGGCCTAATGAGGGCTGAGTAAAGGGGGTAATTACATTTCTAGATCTAGACACAATCCCTTTGTTTATAAGCTGTGCAACACAGAAAGACTTTCTTACAGAAACTGAGACATGTTAGTCAAACGTTAGGACACTGCCACATAAGTTCCCAAATCCCTGACAACTGCATCAACTCTTAAGAGCATATTGTCAATGTGGTAGTTCTGTGGAGTAGATGATTTTCCATAGGGTATAGTAATTCATTTTTTGGCATTTAGTTTCAGTCCATGATTTTGGCACCAGTTATTTATTTTGGGCAAAACTTTCTGCAGGTTGGCCACATCATTTGGAGATTCAATTACTGCTTCTAGCTTCCAGTTATCTGCAAATTTAGTCAGCCAGAGCCCTTTGGTATTAGCTTTTCCTTCAGAAAAGTAGAGGCCGAAAGGAGATGTCTCAGCACAGAACCCTGGGGGACTCCACTATAACTGGTCTCTTTGTAGAGGTCACTTCTCCTATTTTGATTGACTGCATCCTATCTGTGAGCCAGTTGGCAATCCAGTGGTAATATAGGGGTTTATTCCCACTTTATTTAGCTTTTCTACTATGCCTGGGTGGGGAATTGTGTCAAAAGCTTTGGCCAGATTGGGGTATGTGGTGTGTGCCATTTTGCCTTCATCCATTGCTTTGGTAACCTTTTCAAAAAATCCACCAGGTGAGTAAACGTGACCTGCCCTCGAAGAATTCAAACTGTAACAGGTCCAGTGTCCAGAGGTTCCCTATGTCCTGATTGATTAGTTCCATTCTAAGTCTTTCCATGGCTTTATATATGAGGCTGGTGAGACTCATGGGTTTGTAAATTCATAGGTCTTTGGTCTGTTCATGACAGAATAGGTTGAGTTTTGCACGTTTGTAGTGCTTAAATTCTGTGGATGTTTGCAATAGTGGCTTTTGGGAGATTAAAAGAGAAGATCTCAAGTTCATGTTAAAACTTCACTGGCGAATGAGATATGAGAGGAGTAGATGAAGAGGCAGCCATATTAGTAAGAATCAGATTAAGACTGCTGTATTCTCTAGTAGGTTTCTTTACCAACTTCTCAAGATTATTTTTATTAAGTCTAGGAATTTTGAGCATATTCTACACTGGAGGTATATGTGTCCGAGATTATTGAAGGATAGTTAAAAACAGAGGACTTAATGGAGTGTTGTACTAATAGGGATAGTGTCTCAAGATCAAACAATTTATTGTTTAGATTTCTGACATTGAATAAAGCCAGCTTAATGTGATCTGATTTTGAGGTGGATATGCTAGTTATGTTGGTGTGTCCATCAAATGGATTTTACCTAAAAAGTCACTGGGGGATAGGGACGCAGCAAAGGCTTTAGTCAGTATGTGGAAGCCTTGGAAAGACTTGTTCAGGCTATTCTTAGCAAAGAATGTTGAATTGATCAGCATCTTCTGCCTTACTGGATCCCGTTGAAATGACGTCAGCTATTAAACCAATTATTAAAGCCAAATGCGTTTTCTTTATATCTAGGCAAAATTAGAAGTGAAAGAAGAATTACATTCAGGGCTAGTGCCTTACCTGCGTTTGTAACATGCATGCAAAGTTCTGACATGTTTCTTTTCGAGCCCTTCAGGATTTTATGTCTCCACTACAGTGCTGTAGTCATAGTATTTATCAACAGCTAATATCCTTAGAGTCTTTTTACTGAACAAGAGACCAACATCAGAGAGAAAACTCGTTGTGACCTTCTCCTTGTCTAGCCTTGTAAGTAATGAAAGTAATGAGTCGTTGAACCTAATAACAGAGTTGCCAATCACTAAAGCTCTTCTCTTGCTGCTCCGGTTCAAACTGGTAGAATTGTACTGCTATTGGTCAAGGTGTCTCTTTATGGTAAGTATGCATGAGGTGAATGAGTGGCCTTAATTTTGCGGAAACTTAATCTTATTTCTGGGAGGCTTCAGGAGTTATTCTTTTACAGCCTCAGCATAAGAAAGTTTGATGTAATAAGTGAAGGATTATTTTGGAGGTGTATTAATCCCACTGCGGTAGCGTTGTCGCCTCACAGTAAGACGCTGTCCGGTTCGATTCTCAGCTAGAGCGTCTTCTGGGTGGAGACATGTGTGAATGGGCGTACTTTCATTGAAGGTTGTGCGTCAGGCCTGGCAAGTCGGTACGTAAAAATCAATTGCCAGTCATTAGCGGACCGGAGTTCCACTGTGGCGACCCCTAACTGGGAAAAGCCGAAAGACACAAACAAATTAAGCCCACTGGGCAAGTTTGCAGGTGTGTGAGAGACAATCCTGCAAATCAATTAGGTATTTCTACCTCCCACAAATGGCCTTACTAGTGTCAAGTATAAGTTCATTATCTGAGAGAGCATTGTCAGACCCCGCTCTGATGAACCTCTTGCATAGCTGCAAAACATATGATGGACCTCTTGCATATCCGCAAAACAAGCAGCACCCAAATTAATACAGTTTGATTACTTTTATATAAATGTAAATGTGCCTGTGTCACAAGTGATAATTCAATGAAGGTGTTTAAGAAGAAAAGAACTACCCTTATAAAAGATATAAATATGACCTTCTACAGATATAATGTTTTTGAGGAATGAGGCTTAAAAGGAGGCAGGATTTGAATGAGCGATGTAATGTTTGACTGACAATGATTATAAGTGATGTATAATGTTTGCAAATAAAAAATATGTCAATATGATTTTTCATTTATATAGGTGCATAAGTAGGTACTAGGCTATCAGCCCAAGGGCCTAAGTAAGCCTAGCCAACAAGGTTCCCTGGCTTACGCCACCCAAGAAAGTTATTTTCCTGTGCTACTGTCAAGCAGAGACACAGAAGTGATCCCCGGGGTGTACTTCCTATTTCTCATCCACTCATCAAGATTTTTCTTGAAGAATGCTAATGAAGAACTTTGCTTGACATAGATGGGTAGCCTGTTCCAGAGCATGGGAAGTCTCTGGGACAGGAATCTATCCCTCCAGCATGTCCTGTTTATTGTGGTGACAATGTTTAGGTCCCTAGAGCATGTAGCTCAGAGGGATTGGGATTTCTTTAGGTGTAGCATGTCCAACAGCGCTGGGTTTGACATAGCTTTATATGTTAGGTAGAGATCACCTCAGAGTAGGTGATATGCTACGGAGTAAAGCTGGAGTTTTTTGAGGTGGTCAGTGTAGGACATTTGTTTGAGGCCAGTAATCCTCTTTGTGAGGTACTTCTGTGGCCTTTCTATCTGCTGCAAATGTCTTGTAGATACATTCCAAAAGGGGCGTTGTACTCTATAATGGGTCTAATGAGTATCGAGTAGAGGGGAACAATGACCTCTTTTTTTCCTGGATGAGAACCCTTTTATGATGAGGTGTGCCACGTAGATGGACTTCCTGACTACTGTGGCGATGTGACTATCAAAGGAGAGACTACTGTCCACCTGGGTCCCAAGGTCTCTTATCATATATTCGGTGTTAAGTAGATATGATTGCCTATGTCATAAGTGCTTATTAAATAAAGATGTTTCTTGCACAGAAAAATGAACATTTTTGGAACAATTTATGCAGAAAAATGGTTTGGAGGAGGAATGAAGTTTAAGAGAAGGCAGTCACTGAAAATGTTATATAATGTTGCTTAGATTATATGATATATAACAATATATGTGGTGCACAATGCTTGTAAATATAAACTTAATATGGTTTGATTCTTTTTATATAAATGTAAGTTTGCCTATGTCACAAGTGATAATTCAATAAAGGGATTAAAAAAGGGACAGGATGTTTCAAGAAAACAACAAGAACAGGATGTGTGGGTGGGAAAATTCCCCAGACATTTGACTCAGTTGTTGAAAGTCCTTGAGAATGCCTTAAGGCAATCACGAATCAAGAACAAGCTTGTCTTTCACTCCTCTCACAAGGAAGAAACAATATTTAATTCCAGACATTATACCACCTACTAGCAAAATGCAGTGTAACTATTTAGTAGAATTACTGACTATAGGCTTAAAGAGTTTAACTAAATTAGATATAGACTATTAAAATTAACTTAAAAAGACATAAAAAAATTAGTATCCCTCAGACACTTAGCTTTGTTGTAAAATGGTTCAGAAAACTTGTTTCCTTTATCCCACAGTGATGCTGAATGGATGATCATCCAATTTGCCTCTAGATATGAGATTTTGGGCTTTGTGACAAACTGTAGTCCCATCTTTGATTAGTTTCTCTACCTTACATTCACTGAGAGCCAGAATAGTCTCTGGTGCTATTGAAATCCAGAGATGGAGGTAGAGGATTTCAGAAAATGAATGGCTGAATGATTGTATGAGGGAGTAAGTGAGTGAATGAACAGTAACCATATACTGTATGAAACCAACTGCCTCAAATAACAGCTCAGTGAAAGTGCTGAAATCAGAAACTTTTTATTTATGTCTGTTTTTTGTTGTTATTCAGATGGGACTGATATCAAGCCCCTTGCATTCCCTACATCCCATATACTTAAACGCTCTTAACTCTGATGTTTCACATCCTCTGAAACATTGGGTATAATTGGTTTGTAAATAAAACTACTTTCTATTGGTGTTGGTTACCATAGTACAGTGGTTTTAACACCCACCCCATACTTAACTCACTGAAATATTGGTTACTTTGCTGGCAGTTTAATAATGAACATTTAGACACAGAAATTCAGTCAGACTACCATGTCACAACACATATTATGGTGAAGTAATTGGAGCACCCCAAATTTGTATCCATCCATCCAACCATCCATCCATCTAACCATCCATCCATTCATCCATCCCTCCATCCGCAATCACTTTTTCCCATTTTTTTTTTTGCATGGGGTTAGGATTTCACTTCAATAGTGACAATCATGTAAAGCCAAGGTTTACACCAGCAGGTGGCTAACCCTGCCATGGTGTATCTAACATATAAATATGACACACCTATAGCAACAGTTAAGAAGACATAAGAAAATGCACAGTGAATGTGTGCATCACCAAAAATAAGAAGCAGTTACATAGAAATGGTATAGACATTCAAAGAACAACCATCAGCTGACAACTTCTAGGTATTTCACCTAAGCAAAGTCCTCTTATTTTTCAAACATTATTGAGGTAGTAGGCTTTAATGCCAACTTTTTTTTTGTTTTATTCACATTTGTATTTTGCCTTTTCCTTACATAAAGTTTGACTCCACTAATAATGATGTCATAGATTCTGTACAGTATTTACACTCCTGCCAGAAACATTAACTTTTGAGTAGGGAGTAAGATATGTATAGAAATAAGTCCCCATTTTTCAAAATAGTAAAATATCATTGAACTGCTAAATGAAATATTGTATGTACATGTTGGATAACCCAGCATTTAATGCAGTCATAATAGTTATGTAGCATATAGCTAAAATCAAATCTAATCTGTAATTATTTTGGCCTTCATTACAATTTGCCATGTGGGCGTAGTTATACTGCATGCACATTTTTTTAAATGACAATTGAAATACTTTCATTTGGTGTGGATGCCTATAAAGTCTAGCTCTCTGACACTCAGGTGTTTGGATCCCATCAGGTTTCTCATCATGTATGAGGTCAGTATACAGCATAACCAGGGCCGGTGTTAGCATTTTGGGGGCCCCCAGGAAATTTCAAGTTAGGGGCCCCCTGGCCAATTCCAGTCTAAGTATCATCTTGTCACTGCCACCCCTTCCTTTTAGTTCATGCTGCAGGCTTTAGGACTAGTACACACAGACTGACCTGTAGCGACAATGATGTTATTACAACAGGCCTACATACTGCACTATGTTGGCCCATCTCACAAAGAGACATTTACAGTTACTGGCATTTACGTTTAACAATGCTACATTACAACAACTCAGGCACTCCTTACAGTGTCCCTGAAAGGAAAAAAAACACATCCTCCAGAGTTCCCCTCTGTTTCCCCTCTGTTAGGCTTCCCACATTATGCACATTACTTTTTTTCTTCCATTTCTCACATTTTATCTTTTTTCTTCAGCTTTTTCAAGAAGCTGTAACTTTATATATGCTCTAAAGTGCTTTTTAAGTTTTTTTTTTCTTTTTGCCCAATGATGGCTTGAACAGAAATTATGATTAATGAAATAAATTCAATGTTCTTGTTCAGCTTTAGTTTTCTTTGTATCTTTTCAATATATTTTCTTGACCAAGACAGCACAGTAATAACTATTTAGGAAATAATTCAATTAAGCCGATGCCCCCAGAAGCCATAGGGGTTCTAGATGCTCTGGGTTGCATTTTTGAGCATTTCCCAACCTTTTAATCCAAAAGTGGTCTAAACAAAAATCTCGAGTAAGAAAAAGAATTTCAGTCTTATTTTTTTCTTTCAGTGAAGACGTAAGTTGTACGCAAGACTTAAAATTCAAAGCTGACAAAAATAGTAGCTCAAAATAAATTAGCAAGTCAATTGTTGTGAGGATACACAGATCCTGTATGGGAATACTGCCTGCCTCCCTAATCCTCCCAAAAAGACAATCACTGCCTATGCAACCCTCTGGTGTTAGACTGGGATGAAAGCAGAGGTTCAAATGGCCACATTCAAGCATTTCAAGTGACTGCTGAAATGCATAAACATAGCATGTCTACTTTACTCCTCAATCCTAACCGCCAAAGGCAACCAGCCGTATATGTGCCTGATGTTTGATTGTGAGGAACATGAAAATAAATAATGATTGCAATAATGTATTCTACTTTGCTGCTACCAGGCAGTACACTGCCCCTACAGGAGCTAAATTAACTTTCTTTGTATACCTCTGAGGTCTGTTAGAAAAGTAATGGAAAGGATGACTACACAATTCCCAGCCCCCACATAACCTACGATAAATGTCTGTACACAAACATCTGAGCAGGGATGTTTTAGAATGTTTGTGGATGAGGGCAGAGGCCATTATCAGTTTTATCCTAAAAGGGTCATATCACAACTCCATTCAGGCTAAAGAGTGCAATCAGAAAATGAAAGCATTTTCCCCTCATTTTTCCACAACCAAAAACAGCTTTTTGGGGGTCCCCACAGTCAAGGATGATTAAGGGAGCCCCCTGTATCAATTTACCCTGTAGCAGGACTGTAGATTCAGTTCAGGTTTAATAAATCCAATAAAATGCGATAAACCAGTAGGAAATACACGATAAAACATCCAATAAAATGCGATAAACCAGTAGGAAATACACGATAAAACAGTGACAGTGCACACAAGAAATATAGTCGAGAGCGCTTTCACCTAGTAAAGTACCAGGCTTCCTCAGAACAAAAAATCAATTTTTATGAATGAGATTTTTATGGTTTATGAGAGGGTAAGATTTCCTTTTTTTCCTATTTAATTTGGTGGGTTACACAGGGTTAATGAATTTTTTTTCTTACTTCAGTTGATTTGCTGATGTTAATTGGTTCTAACCAAGTATTTATGGGAAGTAATGGACTTGATATTTTGTTCTGAGGAAGCCTAGTACTTTACTAGGTGAAAGCGCGCTCAACTATATTTCTTGTGTGTAGTGTCACTATTTTATCGTGTATTTGCTACTGGTTTATCGCATTTTATTGGATTTATTAAACCTGAACTGAATTGACAGTCCTGTTTGCCTTGGATTTGTGCTGTTTGGTCGTTTGTTCCGGTTTCTGTCTTGCTTCCTGGTTCATTTACCCTGTATCCATTTATACAGTCTGGGGAGTGGGAGCCACCAGATTCCTAGAAGATCTAAGTGTCTGAATGCTCTGTGACATATTTTATGCCTTACTTTTGAAATATAATCACTTGTTAGCTACATTTTTTATTGATACCCAGAAGAATAATATGCTTGTCTCAGCTATATTGGATATATGCACTGATAAAAATAACTGATATTTTACACACACACACACACACACACACACACACACACACACACACACACACACACACACACACACACATGCACACCACAGCAATACTAGTTTTGTACTTATTTCAGCAAATACTTTGTACAACACTAGTACTGTTACACAAGATCAGTGACTGCTGTATAGCAGTCATCAAACAGCAGCAGTAATAGTAAATTAATACCTATCACTATCCCTGATTTCACAGATAGATCCAGTCACAGTAATAGTAAATTAATACCTATCACTATCCCTGATTTCACAGATAGATCCAGTCACAGTAATAGTAAATTAATACCTATCACTATCCCTGATTTCACAGATAGATCCAGTCACAGTAATAGTAAATTAATACCTAACACTATCCCTGATTTCACAGATAGATCCAGTCACAGTAATAGTAAATTAATACCTATCACTATCCCTGATTTCACAGATAGATCCAGTCACAGTAATAGTAAATTAATACCTATCACTATCCCTGATTTCACAGATAGATCCAGTCACAGTAATAGTAAATTAATACCTATCACTATCCCTGATTTCACAGATAGATCCAGTCACAGTAATAGTAAATTAATACCTATCACTATCCCTGATTTCACAGATAGATCCAGTCATCAGAGTTTTATACATATTGTCTAAAAATGCATGTTGATGCAAAATGTGTTAGTCTAGTAACTTTTAAGTGAATTAGAATAATATTTAAAATGTGTTCCTCTTTTAAGACTTTATTATGCTATCATTTTTATCACACTGAGCAGAATTCTTCAGCAAAGACGTTGAGAGTTATAGTATCAGTTGTTTTGCCAGTATGTAAAAAAACCCTGAACAAGAAACCATCCCTGAAGATTAGAAGCATCAGCTCTTCCTAAACTCCAAGGTTTGCACTGAGATTGGTCACCATGGGTTGCTGATCTCTCTAGTGCTTACTTTGCTTATGTTCATTACAGCTTTGCCCTAGCAAGGTCATATCACAGTCTTGTTCAGGTTAAAGGGTGTAATCAAAAATTAATACATTTTTTCTCCTCATTTTTCCACAACTAACAGCAGCTTTTGTGGGGCCCCCACACAGCCAATGAAGATTAAGGGGCCCCCTGCAGCCACAGCTATTGGTGGTACCTAAAGCTGGCTATGTTAATTTTAGTGAAGAGGATGTCCACCAACAGGGCTTAACTAGGCCAGGGGCATTCTGTCATTGGTAAAATATTTAATGAAATTGTAAAGCTTCTTACTTGACAAACTATTGTTACTGTAACTAAAGATCTTTGAATTTTGAAGGCGATAATAGATGAGTTATTGTTACTTACCTGCTTTTTTAAGTATTCAAGCTTGCTGTACTAGCTTTTACTGGTTTAGCAGACATGTTACCAAATAACAAGATAACATAACTTGCAGTGGTTGCCCCCCCCACACCCAGGACCAGGGGTCCCACAGTGACTGCAGGGTTCGCTGGTGCCTAAAGCCAGCTATGGCCATAATCAATCACCCCGCATCTCCTCTGTCCTAAATAATAGACTTAGAAGGCACTGGCAGTATTCATTTACAGTCATTGCATAGTACAGTCCATGAAAATAAATACTGCTTAGCAATAAATAATCAACATATGATGCAGACGATTAGTGATGTTCACATGTGTGAATATTAGGTAGCAATCACATATGTGCTCATTGACTTCTTTAGAAAAAGAGCTTCATGGAAGAAAGACAGCAAAAAACTAAAGTACATCGAATTGCTATTGAGCTTGGATTTTGTTTTTGTAATTATTATCTACTGTAGGTTTAGAAATTAATGAGAAATGTATATTATGTTTATTGTTGTAACTGGAAACACCAGTTAAAACATTAATTGTATAAGCAGGACACTTCCTGAAGTAAGAAATGAGATGCATACATTTCATTCCTGGATATAAAAAAAGAGGGTATTAATAAATGACCAATTAGTAAAGAGACCTTAATTGGTCATTTTCTAGACTGGATGTTGCTAAAAAAAGTTATTAATTTAAATATTTGTCTCCAACTATTACTGCTTTGCTGCAAACGACAAATGGGTTACAGGCATTTAACACTCTGTTCTAAAAGTCATTGTATCACTCATTGCACAAAACTGAATTCCTAAAATACCTGAACCTTTATCTAAGGGATCTATTTTAAAATTTTTACACTGTTGTGGAATTACCTGTAGACTATAAGGAAACTGAAACAATCTCAGGCCAATATAGCAGTTCAGTAATACATCTGTAAATGAATTAAAGTCAATACATGATAAATATTAGACTGAGCTGTGTACTGCCACAGGAAATGCTGGTCACTGATGCAGAGATAGCTTGTATGTTTGAGACACCGGCATTTGATGAACTAGATTGTCAGCTAGGGAGTAGAAGGAAGAAACTTTGCTTACGTTCCACCTATAAGTGGTGAACTTAAGGCTAGGGGAGCATAATACTTTACTTTTCTGGAGGAATCTTTATATATTGGGGGGAAAATCCACTTGCATTTCGAAATATGCCTTCTGTGATCATGCAAAGGCTACTGTGAAAAAGGGGAACTGCACAATGTGATCCAAAACTTATCAATAAATTAACAGGAAGTTTGCAGCCCTAACGGCAACTGCTGCTTAAGAAATCTGCTTTCTTGAACAGGATAGTTGATGGAGAGAGTGTTTCTTGCACTTGCAGCTGGGAATGTCAGAAACACAAGTAGTGATTAAGTACCATGAACATGGCTAAGCGAGTGCACATGTGGTGCCTTGAAATGCTATGAGAATTGCCACTAAGAGGCTGAAGCAATTTTTCTATATATAAATATATTGACTGAAATGGAGTATAAATCAGACTATATGAAATTCAGAAATGGAGGAAAAGCACGCAAAGGAACATACACAAAGATAAAATGAAGGTACGTTGAATAACACCACAAAATGAAGAACAACAAAAAAGGAGGTGAAGACTTCGAAGCTTAAGACCACATAGTCACAGATGACACTGAATTTCAACTGGAATGTGACAAAGTCATGAATATGTTTAGTTTGAGAGGATATCCGGAACCCTTTTTGTTGGACATTTAATCAGAAGTTAATGAGAAAAGTACAGGCCATTTTACACCGTTATTAGGGTCTAGAGATAAGGTGGTACTTAGTTATACACATGGAGAGGAAGGTGTGCATGAGTATAGCAGAGCCCGCATTCTGACATATAATAATGATTTGTTTTGGTTGAAATCTATTATCCAAAGGAAAAGGAGGGTTTTTGGGGTGGACCATCAACATTTGGAGGTTGTGGATAAAAGGCCTACCATTGTGTACAAGAAAGATTTATATGTTAAGACTCTACTGGAAAGACCAGTGAGGAACTTGCGACATGGAAGGATGGCTAAATGTGGATACTGTTCCCAGTGCCCATACATTTGGGAAGGAACATCTGTGGTGATAGAAGGTAATGGGGAGATTGATATTCCAAGGAATTTTTATTGTGGCAGTAAGGGGTAGTACACTTGGCCCTCTGAGACTATTTCAATGCATTCTACATAGGTAAGACTAAGAGCAAGTCTGAGAAAAAGGGTTTATCAATGCCTTTATGACATTAAGACAAAGGATGGAAGGAATGCACTATACAAGCATATATAAAAAAAAAAATTCAAGATTCAATTTTTTTAGTTATCAATCAAGTAGTCCTAGGGTACAGAGGTGGACCAGTGGATGATTTTTTGGAATATCAGGAGCTTAGATGGCAATTAAGGACTAATGCCACTGTATCCCCTGGTCTGAATAAAACCACCTCTTTGTCTAGTATTTTAAAATTGAGAGCTGCATTTTATTTAAAATACAAAATAAAATAAAACCAAATAAAAAAGTTGTTTTTAAAACAAGTACTTTTTTGTATCACTGGTCATAGTTTATCTAGTTAGGAATGTATTTTACGTATGCAATGGTTAATATACTTAATAATTTGCTGTAACATCTGTTTTTACGGTTTTAGGTGGTGTGAGGTACTAGCTTAAATAGTCTCCATGGTGACTGACTGGAGGGATGGGATATATTAATTAACTGATTACTATATAAAAGTGAGTAGTTGTTGTGAAGAGTTGTTCTGAATAAGTCCTGTTGTACTCAGAACAAAAGCGGTTAATAAAGTGATTTTGTGGACTTAGCTCCAAAGTCTTCACCTCCTTTTCTGTTGTACAAAAGGAAGGCAAAAGTTGAAGTGGGGAGGGAGAAGAAGTGTCAGGGACAGACTTGGGTGAAATTATATAATGTCTTACCCCCCCCCCGCATCACCCAGTCCCCCCTCCCATGTCCTCACCAGCCTGGTCATGAGCTAGGATTACCCAGGAGTAGACTAAGGTAGGTCCAGCAGCCCAGATGAATGGGAAATAAAATAAATGGCAGCTGATAGTCAGTTGCAGGGAGGCAAAGAAAGTGAGTGCAAGTGGATGGTGTACTACTGTTAGCCGGGTAAAATGAAGCATTAGAAGTGACTATCACAAATAAGAACATTATTAAACCATATGAGAAAATATTTTGAGAAATGGTTTAAAATATTGAGTGTTGGAAGATTATTTGATACCCTTCAGCAACAACCACCACCACCAGTGAATTGATTTATTTAATTTTATCAGTTTTAATGGGTAAAACTGTGCATTTGTGTGTGTGTGTGTATATATATATATATATATATATATATATATATATATATATATATATATATGTTTTTTTTTTTTTTTTTTTTTGAAGAACTGGAAGTGAACATTCTAATAAATGTGTTTTAATTTATTCAAATATTCCAGAGCAAAAGATTAAAAGGAAGAGTTTAGTACCAGAATAAAGACAAGATGTACATCAAAGTGTCTCAACCATTTTTTTTTTTATTTTTTGCTCTTTTCTCTCTAAAATTTAAGGGAATACCCAATTAGTTCACTAGTTAGCATGTTATACGTTCTGTCTGTGACACTTGTAATCTGAAAGAGACGCAGAGGATTCACAGATGCTACACAGAATATGGAAAGGAAGGGGATTTTTGACTATTTTGAATATAAGTTATGGAATTGGGATAATTTAGAGATTATAGAATTTCAAAATGTGTATAAAGCCTTCACTGTAATATTATATCAATGTTTCTGTGAACTGAGCTGGAAAAGTTGCGGCAACATCTGTACAAATTTGTTTGTAAAATGATACTGATGGGCAAACATCAAGAGAAATGAAGATATGTTCTGTATAGACTGGCTCAAAGAAAGGTGCTAATCAAAGGAGAGGTGATACGTAAAACGTGATCAGAAAGAATCTTTTCAGCGATGGGGTTATCAGGATAAGATACATAGCATCACTTCTTTTTGTAGTGTAGGAGAATAACTATTTTTGCCAGCTGCTAGAGTCAAAAGTTCAAATGGCAGAGGTCAAAGTTTGTTTTAGTAATTAATTATATTTGCCTTTGGCACAGGCTGTGGCCAAAAGAGTATTTGGGCCTGCCCAATTACCAAGTAAAACACCCATGCATCCTATGAAGTCAGTGGTCTGGGGGTTGCTAGACCACAGAAGCCATAGGGTCCTGAATCTCAGATAAATTCTAAAGTTTTGTTCTTTTAATCTTTTGAAGCAATGTTGACCTAAACTAAAATCGTGATTAAGGAAAGAAACTGATTTTTTCAAGGAAAAAAAAAAGTTATTTCTAGACATAATGTTCAAAGCTGTCAAAAGCATTTGCTCTCAATAAATGGAAAAGACAAATATTTCTGAGGATTTATAAGTCATATCTGGGAATAGTGTCTGCCTCCCAACCTACTCCCCACCCCCTAGTCTTAGGTGAAAGTAAAAGAAGAATGAGCAGTCATATATTTTAAGTTGCCAATGCCATACATATATACAGCCAGCCTCCTCATCCCTGTATGTAAAAAGGCAGCCAGCTCCTACAAACATTTCTGATGTCAGACTGGGACTACAGTGAAAGAACAAAAAGCTACAGTAACATATTTCAGCTTGCTACTATCAGACATATGCACAGCATGCCTCCTTACTCCTTATCCCAAAAATAGCAATCTGTATAAACATATGATACTTGATTATGAAGAAACGGAAAAAGAAATTGCAGTAATTTATTCCAATTGCTCCTAATCAGTGCACTGCCCCAAAAAGCTATGGCAAATGTGTATGCAAAACCCTGAGGTCTGATTGTTAGAAAGTTAAAGAAATAATAGCTGTCACACAGATAATATCAAAATTGTGTATGTAGATCTGAGGTTTAATTGAGAGCAAAGGAAAAAAGAAGGAAAGAAAGAATAGCCGTGTTGTTCAAAGCTCCATACAAGCTTTACGCATCTACTGCGCATGTCTGATCTTGGCCAGATTTATACTGGGTGGATCCAAGTCAAACCAACAGGTCTAGTCTTCTCTATTAGGCCTGTGTCAGACTCTCCTTACAAAACAAGTGGTTGTGGTTGCTGCAATGATGCAGTTTGTGCCTTATTTTATGTAAGATAATTACATATCAACTGTTTTTCATTTATTCATCTGCTACCCAGAAGAGTGTATGTGCTCCCAAATAGAGTGTGTGCCACAGAGATATTTTGTTCAGACATGCGCATACATACTAACATTGCCCTTGACAAGACTGGTATATCGCAAGATACACTAAATATATATTTTTTTTATCCAAGCACATACAGTTCCCTTAACAACCTAAGTCTATCACAAATCATATGCACTCAAACACGCACACATGCTGCACACATAAGTATCAATCTGGCATTGTCATGCTGCAGTGGACTCCTCTAGTAACCACTGGAACCACAGGAACAGCTGGTACCAACCGCAAAGTTTACCTGGCAAGTGTTGAAGGGAAGTATTCACCACTCCTTTCTTGGCCTTTCTTCAGTATTGCATTCGCACCACATAAGGACACCTACAAGCAAAGAAGAATTCTCAGTCTAGCTGACATGTCTTCTGGATGTTTGGTGAAATCTAAGTACCCAGACCAAAGGCACACAGACAGAACATGCAAACTCTGCACAGAAGGCAATGCATCCGAGAACTGAACCCGAAAAACACTTGCAGTGAGGAGACAATATTACTCATTGCAAAACTATGCCCCCTTACAGGTAAATTGGAGGAATGCCAATTCACCTATGGCAAGTCTTTAGGACATTAGAAGAATCCAGTGTAGCTTGATAAAACCCACTCAAAGGCAGCAAAGACATGCAGAATCCACACAGGAGGAGCAAAAGCCAAGATGTCAACCAGCGAGCCAAGCAGTGTTGTACAGTGATTACTCAACACTCTATGCCACTCCATGCTCCAACTGGGTTGGTAATCAGTGGGTTTCACACATATTCTGTCAAGACCCTCCAACAGACCCCCTACAATACCCAGTTATGGTGAAGAAATGTTTGAGATTTGAATGTGATGGAAAATAAAAAAGAATACGTCAGCTTAGATACACTACAACATCCTATTCACATGTGCGCGCGCACACACACACACACACACACACACACACACACACACACACACACACACACACACACACACACACACACACACACACACACACACACACACACACACACACACACACATCAAACTGTCCCCATACCAAATTATAGCTTCTCATTTTCTGGCTATGTATGGCTCACGTCCATCTGTAAGTATATAGCAAAGACAAGACAAACTCATAGTGGCTACAGTATACAACCAAACAGTAGTCAGACATAGTACAAGTATCCACAACTGCCTATAACAAAAATCTGGGAAAAAGCCAAAAATGAGAGGGCGTGGGTAAATCCCATCAGGAACAGTTTTTAAATATTGCTCTGACATTCTTTAAAATTTCTAGAATAATAACATTTGTATCAGTTTCTGAAGGATACGAAATGTGAAACTCAAATGTTATTTAATCACTGAATTCCTCAATGACTGGCTAGAAATGCGACTGGTTTAACAATGAATAGACCAAAAATATGAGACAAAATCAGTAATATTTTATAGGTTTCAGTGTACTTAAGCACAAAGATTATCTGCTTCACCTACAAGAAAAGGAGCATAAAATGCATCCCCCTTTTTTAGTGGGCACCCTTAACAATTTCATGTGTGGCACTGACCATAATATCTGGTTGACTGACAAGGTATTAAAATCAAGCCACAGGCTTACTCTCTAGACCATCCTAAAGAATCTACACTGCACTGCTATTTTCTTTCTGCCAGTCCTATCTGTCCACAGTTCGAAATGTGTATCCTCCCAGCATGGTCTCATCCATCATGGATCCTAATCACTGGGTAATTCACAGGTGACACCAAGCTGGAAATATAGAATTTACTGGACCTCTGCAGTAGCATTTTTTTTTCTCTGCTGAGGGAAAATATGATTAACAAATGAAAATAAAATAAACGAATGACTAAATAAGCATACAATAAAAGTAACCATTGCTGAATGGGTCTCCAGGCAGCTATCTACTTCTCATAAGCATAAGGCTGGCAATGGGAAGGGTTCACTTTTTTATGTGGGACAGGCACCCATCCATTTTTTTTGTTTGTTTTGTTAACAACTGTTGATGGGTAGATTTAAGGGGAAGGCAGAGGATGGAAAGACAGAAGAGGAATGGAAGTAGGGGCACATGAACAAACAAAAATCATAGACAAAGATGAACAGTGGAAGTGCTGACATAAATGGGGGGAATAGACATTAGATATATATATATATATATATATATATATATATATATATATATATATATATATATATATATATATATATATATATATATATATATATATATCAAAAAGAAGACTTCAGTGCATCACCAAGGAAGAACCAAGCCAAGCAAGTGTTTAGCGCTTTGGTTCTTTTTTCAGTGTTTAGAACTTCTATAGCTATTGCAATACATGCATAGATCAAACCCTGAAAAGTAATGAAAACTAATGAACATTTACCTCAGTATAACCTCAAACTAACCTTAATAAAACAAATTAGGGAAATTAATTAGACTGGCAAAATGCAAGCTATCTGTATCATTTACAAAAATATCAAGTGAAATGGCAAAATGACACAAGTTATCTATACCATTTTAGTGCACATCTCAAATTAAGACTGTCATTCAGTCCAGGGGTAGATTCAGCATTCAAAAGTAACTGCCATTTAAGTTCATGTACTTGTAACTTAATCAGCCTGTGAATAACCTTTCCCCTCCAGATCATATTACTGTGAACCAGCACCATGGATTGCTTCAGTCTCAACATATTTTGAATGGGGTACATCCAAGAATTATGCATCATCTTGCCACTGTCATTAATAGAAAGAGGTAGAAATTGAACAGGGATATGCTGCAATATCAATATCAATATATTCCTTGCAAAAACATTTGCTATTCTGAAACACATACACACAACACAAGCACACATAAAAACCATCAATACACAGACACATACACTTATAATCCTACAACTAACCCTACACTAAACTATACATACACTACTATCTATCCACTTACCTTAACCCAAACCCTAACCCTAAGGTCCGTCACTATCGCACACTCACCTAACCAGCGCCCTAACCCTAACTCACTTAACCCGCCCCTAACCCTAATTCACCTAACAAACGCCCTAACCCTAACTTACCTAACCCATGCTCTAATCCTAACAACCACACAATCGCACACGTACCTGAACCCGACCCGTAAATTTCCACCACAGTGCTGAAAATAGCGAAGCCACACAACCGGCCAACCAAATTCTTTCCCTAGGAAAGAATTTGGTGTTCTGCAGCTTCGCTATTTTTAGCATTTGCTCAAAATGGGTCGATAGTAGAACATTCAAAGTTTTAAAACTTCGATGTTCTGATATAGACCCTCACTGACATGGAAATATTGTGTTTGATGAGTTGGCACTATGTTGACATATGCCCACCCTCCCTGTGCCCCATGCCAATTTTCCACCCCTAACCCCCAACAGTACTACCACTCTTAGCCCATTTACATTTGGCAGGGACAACATGTACAGAGCAAGGCTGCAGTAACCATCTTGTATGTGTGGCACCATGAGGTTGTGGAGGCACTGCCCAGTTAGACAGAACCAGTTGTTAACCTGCAAATAAAGAATAACTATATGACTACGACCATGTCCCTTCTGCATGTGGCTATATAAAGTATCATATCTGCACAGGATTTTCCCTACCGTAGAACAGACCATAATAGTGCTTTTTTACTGGTAACTATGTAAAGTATGTCAGTGGATACCGGTAAGCTGCTGTGACATAGCTAAATAATGAACAGCGTGACGGTAAATCATATTAACCCCTGCACCACAATAGATGCTCCTTTTTCTCTACTGCAACCATGCAATCTCAAATATTTCCTCCTGAGATGAAAAACAAAAACAACAAATACACACACACATACACACACACACACACACACACACACACACACACACACACACACACACACACACACACACACACACACACACAGGGTCTATATTAGAACATTGAAGTTTCAAAACTTTGAATGTTCTAATATCAAGCCCTATTCAGCAAAAGCTGAAAACATCGAACATACAGAACAGCAAATATTTTCCTAGGGAAAAAAATCGCTGTTCCAGAACACATACACACAACACAAGCACACCAAACAAACAGCAAACCACACACATACACCTAAAATCTTACACCTAACCCTACACTAAACTATACACACACCACTAACTATCCACTTACCTTAACCCAAACCCTAACCCTAAGGTCCGTCACTATCGCACACTCACCTCACCCACGCCCTAACCCTAACTCACCTACCCCTCACGTCCACACAATCGCACACTTACCAAACCCGTGCCCTAACCCTAACTACCCTAACCCGCACTCAATCGCACACTTACCTGAACCCGACTTGTAACTTTCCACTACGGCACTGAAAATACCGAAGCAACAGAAAGGGACAACCAAATTTTTTCTCTAGGAAAACAATTCGATTTTCTGTTGCTTCGATATTTTCAATTTTCGCTGAATAGGGTTCGATATTGGATCATTTGAAGTTTTGAAACTTCAATGTTCTAATATAGACCCACACACACACACACACACACACACACACACACACACACACACACACACACACACACACACACACACACACACGCAAAGCAACCTCCACACATTATTTAACTGTCCATCAGAAGCTCATTGGACTATGAGAGAAATAACAGGACGGTGAGTAGCCCAGCAGACTTATAATACATCACAGGGCCCTTTCTTTGACGTCGTATCCACATAGGCTCACAAGATCAGGACGGCACCTCTTCAGGTTACTGAAGTGTTGATAGGATTCACCAGAACAGCTTATGCCAGTGGCAGCAGTCACCACCCTGGGAAGTCTGTGCCAGCCATGCACTTTATAATAGGATGCTCATAAGAGTCACAAAGCAGGCACTCCTTGTGATCTTTATACAGCAATACTTTTATTTTCTTTTTTATTCAATTTTTTTTTTATAACACATGGTAACATCCACATTCTAAACAACTACTAATAAGGTCGTTTAAATAAACAACAAAAAACAGAAACAAATATTTACAATATATACAAAATCCTGTTAGAGAACTGAAATAATACAGTCCTAGATGAATGAATAAGTAAATAAAAGATGATTTCTATTTCCCATTACGAATAGACCAGATCCAACTGAAGAGTACAGTGAGAGTTAATACTTTCTTCCAAAGATTGCTAATAAATGGCTTTGGATGAATTCTCATTTCTTTAATTTTGGTTTCCTTGTTTGCTGTTTCTGTTAGGAGAGAGAGGAATTCAGCAAAGGAAGGTGCATCAAACGATTACCACTTTCTCATTATATTTTTCTTTGCAGTGGGCAATATATTCCAAAGTAAAGATAAATTATTTCTGATTTAAAGCAGTGTCATCATTAGTATTAAATAAAAATCAAAGATATTGATAATAAAAAGGAATCATGAAACAAAGTTTACAAAAATCATCTATATCATTCCAAAATTATTTTAATATATAACAACTATAAAACTTATGAATCCAATCAGCTTTACATTCAAATTTATACATCTCCAACAAAATATATAGTTATTTTTACCAAATTTAGCCAGCTTATTTGGAGTCAGAAATGCTTTATACAAGAATTTTCAGGTAAATATTCTCCAGTGTTGTCATCAAGATGTAAATTTCATTAAATACAAAATCTGTTGTTTATTCTTATGGGATAAACAGGAAATGATTCATAGTAATATGATTCTAATACTTTTCTTGAAGTTTTGTCTTATATTTTATTAAAATTTTATACAGCTTAGAGGTTAGATTTCCATTCTGAGAGGCATTACATATAATTCCATATAAACAATCTATCAATGTGAGAGATTCTTTAAAGAACACGGGGCTAAGGACACTACAAAATTCCTGAGAATGAGCTAATATGCTTTAAAGTAATAACCAATCCTTAGTATCTAAATCAAAATCTTTTATTAAGTGATTGATATTTTTAACATCAAGTTCTTTAAAGCACTGACACCAACATCAACATTTTTACTTTCTATAGGGCACCAACTGGCAGCCTGTGTCACCATTTACTGCCCTTGGAAACCATGGGATTTCTACTATTATTTGTCTTACTATGTCTCTGCCGGGATCAATGATCAACCCGTGCCTGGCCACTGTACTTTGTAGCTACTCATGTGAGTCATGAAGCTGACCAATAGTCTTATCGTGACAAAGATGAACTGCACAATAACATACATGTGCAGTTCAAGAATATTAATACAAATGAGAAATCATTAGCATAAAGATCATGCTAAAGTCTCAAACTTGTCCAGTAGAAGCAATTGAATCTACTGTTGGCCTCATCACACTATGGAAGATTTCTGTATAGCAAACTGCAGAGCTCTTATTTGCATGGCATACAGTTATTACTACAAGTAAAATATGCCTAAAAAGACCTAAATGAATGGTGAATGGCATGGGTTTATTTTTTTTACTGATATTGCTTTACTTGTGGGTTTTTTGAGGAAATCAGTGCAATACTATAGATGGGTAAATTACTAGTTGTAAATGTCAACAAAAGTGTGATGGTTTGTGAACTGTATAAAGAGCCCCCATGGAGAAAGTGAAGATGGACCCTTCAATTAAAATGGCCAACTGGTTTAAATTTTGCCTGGCGGTGCAGAGGCAGGGTGTCTAACTGTGCTACTTGCAACATGATCTCAGGAACAGACTATAGCTGCAACTAAGGCTGGTCAGAAGAAGAGGATGTAAGTGGCAAATAGCAAACTCTCCTATCCCAAGGATATGGTGATGGGGAAAATCTGATGGTTGAAAGAACTGTGGTCGATGCCAGGATTCTTGCATGATATTCAGGTGTGACTAAAAAAATCTCTAGTACAAATCTGAATATACTTCTGCAGTGGTTATCATGTAAACACTTGCTCATCTACTAACACCTCCACTACCTATATTTCCCTTTTTATATACTCTGTAGTCCTAAATTGTCATTTGTGCCAAGTACGCAAATGTTTATCTCTTGGATTATTGACAAGCACTTTATTGCCATACTACAGGATGTACTTACTTGAAAATATGAACACAACTTTTTCTTCAGTACTGATATTCAGTCAGACTGTACCTAGAAGTGGTCTTTATGATTGATATACTACCCCAAGTTAAATAAATAAATAAATACAATTGTGGAGTGGGGCAGCAGTGATGTCTTAATGTCAGTGAACTAGCTACCTCTACAACTAGGGTAATTGTCATGGCTACTGCAAGGGACACATAAGCACTTATGCCTGGTCAGTGCTACTGCATGGGACATAAGAGCACTGAAGGCTGGGAGAATAAGCAGAGAATTTACTGGGTTGGGTGTGGCTAGGAGAAATAAAATGGTGGTGGGGGGGACAACTGCTTTACAACGGTCATTTTAAAAATCTTAAGCAGTAGGCTTCCACCGGCTCTTGATTCCATCTCTGTAGTGCAGCTGATCTCAGGTTTATACCATTAGTTAACCTTGTTGATTTCATTGTCAGATTCTCACCTATAAACGTCTTTTAAATACAGGAGACAGAACAGTGAATGTCACAAATGTCAAAAGAAGAAAGACTGATCGAAAAACACAGGAAAAAGAAAACAATATCTTCTTTTCATCTCACTACAAAGCCAATGGTGTATTTAACAAGATCAGAGTAGAGCAGGTAATGGATGTTTACCCTTTTCCTTCTGTAGTGTGATCTCAGAGTTGAGATATATAATTAGCAGCTGGTACGGGGGTGCAGAAGGCATAGAATGTGTGGTGTTTAATTTTTTAATATTCAGAGCTTTGTTTTTCAATGTTTTCCTTTTTTTTTCTTTTTGACATTAAGATATTTGATGTTCTGAATGTACTCCATAAGCAACTGCTCACCCGTCTGAGCATGCACAGGAGGAATAAATGCTGTCATACTGTTCGCGGGCTGCCTCGGCTAGCACAGAAATAATTGGCCATCAGTCTATTTTAACTGCCTAAAACATACTTTTCTGACTCACACTGTAGGACTTATTCATTTCCAAGGCATAGTTAAAGGCATAAACACTGTTTTTCAAACATCACTAGTCCGATAAATTTCAATACGAAACATGATAAGCACAGTAAGAAAAAAATGCAACAAAACATTTAAAATAACGCACCATGAGCATGTACTACAAACAGCTAAACAAAACATTTAAAATAACGCACCACAAGCATGTACTACAAACAGCTAAACAAAGCTGTCAAACACTGACACATATATAAATAAAAAATGCCATTCTCCACACTGAAATTTAAAAGCCAAAAAATATAACACACACAGCAGTAACATATTATAAAATCTCTGACTTAGACAAAGCATGAATGTTACACAACTAACTGCAATAATTATAAAACACAAATGGAAACACAAAATATAACAATTTCAACATGTTATCACACATAAACAGTCAGTATCAGCGCATAAACTACAAAACCATAACTAAAGCTAACACAAACACTTGTGCACAGGACATACCCAAAACTCATGCATAGGTGGTATTCAGAAAGAAGTGCTGAGAAGCACAATTTGGTGTGTTTTTATTTTTATTAGATGATTGGAATGTGGCCATATCTGCATCTGAAATACATGTTGATGTTTATGAACTCCACCTACTCACATCTACTACGCAGTCTCTGCATTTGTGCAAACAACTCTACAGTACATCACAAAATGCCATGACAAAAAATCTTGAAAGGAAAGAACTTAGAAATAAAATAGAAAAAAATAGCTATATTCTTTATTAGTGATTACCAGACCCTGATTTTGCATGGGAGAGCTTTTCAATGGAGTATTCATGGTAATGAAGGGTAACCATATGAAACGTCAACATCCGCTAGTGCGAGTCCTGAAATGTGGAGACTGAGTGATCAAAAGATCAGACTTTCATATACCAATTTCAAGAGGCCATTTCTCAGAATATTCTTTTTTCTCTGAGGTATGATGATCTCAGAGTTGGTATATATAAGTTTCAGGGGAGTGTGGAGCTTGCCCTTCACATATAGGTGCAGGGGGCCTTCCATCGCTTGCAAAAAAGAAGTTTTAGGGAGACGAGTGATCTTCAATATTTGCTTTTTGCCCATGTTTTCTGTCTTTTTTTTTTCAAATTTTCCCAAGTGTCAACATTTTAATTGGAAGCCATAATGAAGTTGCTTGTGTATATAAGTTGTAGTAGATCCCATAAAAAAATGCACAACAGTACAAAAGTATTCTTAAAAAAATACAAAACAAAAGGTAGCTGCATAGGTTCATAGGTTGTACAAGCCTAGCCATAACAATTTCATGGTTATTTCTCCCACAATATTTACTTCCCGGGACCCCTGTCTAGCAGGATGACTTACATGATCCCGGGGATGAATTTCCTATCTCCCATCCAATCGTCAAGGTTCCTTTTGAAGAGGGCCAAAGAGAAGCTCTGCTTGACATGTATGGGCAGTCTATTCCGGAGTCTGGGGAGTCTCTGGGTCAGGAACCTATCCCTCCAGCATATTTTGTTCATTGTGATGACAAGGTTTAGATCCCTGGAGCATGTGGCTCTGAGGGATTGGGATTTCTTTAAGTGTAGCATGTCCAACAGCTTTGGGTTTGACATGGCCTTGTATGTTAAGCAGAGATCATCTCTGAGTAGATGATATGCGACCGAGTATAGCTGGAGTTTTTTTAGACAGTCAGCATAGGGCATATGCTTTAGGCCTGTGATTCTTTGGGTGAGGTATTTTTGTGGCCTTTCCAGTTGTTGCAGATGCCTTGAGAGGTACATACTAAATGGGGCATTGTATTCTATAATGAGTCTAATGGGGAATGAGTACAGTGGGACAATGACCTCCTTTTTTCTAGATGAAAAGCCCTTAGTGATGAGGTGTGCCACATAGAAGGATTTCCTGACTGTTGTGGTGATGTGGTTATCGAAGGTGAGACCACTTTCCACCTGTGTCCCTAAGTTTCTTATCACACTTGTGTTGTTTAGTGTACTGCCACCTGTGTGGTAATTCATGGGTACATGTTTTTTCCCAAAGGGGATAACTATACATTTCTTGGCATTGAGCTTGAGCCCATGGCTCTGGCACCAAGCATCTGTTTCTGTAAGGCCCTTTTGTAGAATATACAGATCATTTGGGGATTAAATAATGGCTCCCAGTTTTCAGTCATCTGCGAACTTTGTTAGCCAGAATCCCTTAGTGTTGGCCTGCACTTCAGAGAAGTAGATGCCAAACAAGAGCGGTCCCAGGACTGAACCCTGAGGTACTCCAGTTGTCACTTCTCTGGAGCTGGATTTGGAGTCGGCTACTTTTACAGTGTGGGTTCTGTCAGTAAGCCAGTTGGCAACCCATCAAGTGATGTAGGGATTAATGCCCAGCTTAGTAAGTTTATCTATGATTCCAGAGTAGGGGATGGTGTTGAAGGCCTTGGCAAGGTCCAGATAGGCTGTGTGGATCACCTTACCCTTGTCCACACCTCTGAAAACTGATTTGAAGAAGTCTATCAGGTTCAGAAGACAAGATCGGCCCTTCACGAACCCAAACTGGGTGGGGTCCAATGTTTGAAGGTTGCCAATGTCTTTGTTTATAAGTTCCATGATAATATGTTCCATGCAAGGATAGAATTTTTAAAAGAAGCAAATCAATGATAATTCATCATAAAGAATATCTATAGTGAATAAAGATAAAAGTTATATATAACAAATAAACATGTTTATAACTCATTTAATCTTGGGGTTTGTAAAACCTCCAGGTCTAAGATCCATTTCTTTTCTTTTTTATTTAGAATAATATGCTTCTGAGTTCCAGTCAAACTGCTCCCAGCAACTGCATCTAAAGCAGTTAAAAAATAAACTGCTCCAAGATGTAATCAAGCAAGTCTGTACAATGCACTACCTGAGTGTTGACAGTTAATGTTACTAAAATGTATAGACAGCCTGTGTATCCGTGGTTGTCAGGTTTAACCAACATAAAAAGCACTGCAGGAGCACACTGTCGTGTAAATCAACCAAAATGTACTACAATTAATTAAACTAATCTTGTATGTACAAAAAGTGATCAGTGACATAAAAAGGTTATACTGGCATTCAATAATCTCCGTGTAGGCTCTGCATGTAGTCTACACAGAGTTTACATGTGTGTGCGGTGAGCAGCAGCACTCATTGCATATTCATGTCACGCACAACATTTAAAAGTAAATGAATAAATGGTACTGATGGCCGGGAACCTCTGTAAGTGAACATGGATAGCAATCCTGTTTAAATCAGAGCACTGAAGATCCGCGGTATTATGTGGAATGCCACAATGATCATCAGGGCTTCACATACAGCTCTCAATCTCTTAGTGCAAGATATCTGGACAAAGGCAAACATAATGGGGAGACAATGACCCAGAAATAGGGACATATATGACATATTTGCTCTTTAGAAATGTACTAGAATAACCAGAGGGTTGTGTTAAAATACATGTTCTGAAGGGTGTGAAACTGAAATTAATTTAATTATTGAGTCATAGCAGTCCTGAGATCATCCCAGTGATATGGCAAAAAGCCACAAATTTGATAAGGAACACATTGAAAGATGTAAAGACTAAAAATCTGGACAGTTGAGAGGTATGATAGTTAAGTATATGGTCCAAACACAGTACAGGACAGTGTATGTACAGTACAGAGTATTCTGAGATCTCATTCCTGACATTCTGTACTGAAATTGTGTAAATGATCTGTAAGAGTTTATGGACTGCCATGTAAAATAAACACTCAGGGGAAGTGTATGTGTTGAATAGGAACAGGCAGATAAATTGTAGGAATGAACACAGGGAAAGAGGCCAGGTGAAACAAACTAATGTACAGCAGATGAGGCCATGTTAGTGGAATACGGTTGCAGCAGCAAATCCAATCACATAGTCTGGTGCAGTTGGGACTGCACAGTGCAAATGTGTATCATGTGACTGTCACACAAGGTGACATAAGAATGATGAAGATGTGTGTGTTAGATAAGCATCCTTACATGAACAATGCAGAGGACATCTATCAGGGATGTTACATACAATTGGGAGTAGAGTGTGTATTATAAAGGATCCTTACATGAACAATGCAGAGGACATCTATCAGGGATGTTACATACAATTGGGAGTAGGGTGCGTATTATAAAGGTGTGCAAACTGATTTGCCTGACTATGAGAATAATCTCAGCAGAGGTGTCCAGCAAGTGGGACACAGGTAAAGGCTCATGGATAACATTTAAAGAAGCAAGCATAATCATGGACAATATCAGAATAATACCACCAGTAATCCCACACCCCTGACATAACATATGTGATTTAGAGTGATCAGAGATGATTCTGCACAGACACACTTATACAGCTATTGTGAGAGATCTACACTTTATCAGGGTAATCACGCACACTATTCTGGCACTTTAACATCTGATGGACATGTTAAGAGGCACACTGATATATCTGTATGCGGTATTATGATCAATACAGTCTAGATAACTGTTGTGCATGACATATATATATATATATATATATATATATATATATATATATATATATATATATATATATATATATATATTATTTATTTATTTTATTTTTTATTTTACATTTGTTGACCGGGCTAGTCTAACTGGATATATGTCCATTTTCAGTAGAGTCCCGGGGAGAAAAGCTCCAAACATGAATAGTGACAATGTTAAACATATATAGAAAGGCATGTAAAATCACATAAAGTAAAAGCATTGGTAAAAAAAAATATAATACTCAGGTTATAAACTCTAAAAATATTACTCTGAAAATTATAGTAAAAAAATTGCACATATATATATATATATATATATATACATACACACACACACACACACACACACATATATATACATATATATATATTATATATATATATATATATATATATATACATATATGGGTCTCCTTCTGTTTGTTGAAAGTACAGTTCATCAACAAACAGAAGGCCGAGCCCACTTCTGCAAAAGTGCACTACATCAAAAGTGTACTTTTGAGAAAGCCAATTTGCCACATTGTGTTACAGTGGGGATAAAGGAATATACCCTTTTCCCCACTGTAGTGTGATCTCGGATTTAGTATATTTAAGTAGGGGTGTGGGGGGGTGCAAGGGGGCTTGCCCCCTTGCATAAATGTGATTTAGTGTTTTGTTTTTTATTTATTTACTTTTTTTTGTCTTTGTTTTCGACAAAGTAGACTTTCGTGAAAGTGAGTTTGATGGTTTAAGTTTAAATTAAATGTAATTTTGATGCATCAGCATAGATCCATATATATATATATATATATATATATATATATATATATATATATATATATATATATATATATATAGAGCACAATCCACACTGTCATGAATGTAACCCATGCCAATAATGTTGTCATACAGCTATGCATGTATTGTGTGCATCACCAGAACAGGATCACACATGTATCTGGTGTAACAACTTGATGGAGATTCTACACCATCAGACAATAATCCTTATGCCACAAAAGAATACCTAGGTATGTCCAATAAGATCTGTGACAGCTCACTATGGTAAAGATGTTACACATCACTGGAAGATGTGTAGGGAGGCACATGAAGAAGGGTGCATTGTACTCAATTGTTGGTGTGATGATGGCTGTGAACTATAGAGGTATTATGGCCTGTGATGTGGATGTCCGTCACATACTCAGCAGTTGTGTTACCTGCAAGGGTGTAGTCAGCACTGTGACAACATGCTGGTGGGCATTCCACTTACCATCTTCCCCTAGACACATGTCACATACCTAATGATCTGATTATAGGGTGTGTTGTCTGCATTATACTTGGGTTCTGTGTTTCTTTATCTGACATAACAAATCCCCCCATCTCTTTGAGTCATTTTAGGTGTTGTCATGGCTGTGGAAACAATTTTTGGTGTGTGTTGATACTATCTGTATTATACTACTGCTATCACAGCTGGAGTCAATGATTGCCCACAATCTGTAGTCCTTCAGACAGCTGTTTGGGCACAGGATGTGTATGTCATTCGTGAAGTCTGTCACTTAAATAATGGACAGAAAAAGGCCTAGCAGACAACACTGTTGTATGGACCTGACCAGTGGACCTGAGATATTAGCCAATTCACACATTTCAACATAAATGGTTGGCGCAGTGGTACAGCGGTAGCATTATCGCCTCACAGCAAGTGGTTCTCCTTTTCAGTTCTTGGCTGGACTGGCTTCTGTGTGGAGTCTGCATGTTTTCTCTGCATTTGTGTGGATTTTCTCTGGGTATTCCAGTTTCTTAACACATTGCAAAGACATGCATCTGGACCATTTCTCCCCGGGCCTCCACTGAAAATTGGCTTTGTTCCAAGTCAGACTTTCCTGGTAAACAAATGTTCAATAAATAAAAATAAAAAAAATAAATGTACATGCAATGTATGTGATACAGAAGTCTCCCCACTTGGTGATGTAGGTGTTTATGGCCATATCTGACAGTGTTGAGTGAATACCTCAGTGTGGATTTGTGTCAAATGTTTTATGCATGCCCTCACTGACCTCTTTGAGGACATCTAACAGATGTAACAGATGTGATGTAGCATTAACAACTCACAAAGCTCTGTTGCACACAGATGAGTTATTACTAGTGTCCATTTAGAAAAGGTCCATGATGACATGTTGGTCTACCTCACAGTTGAGGAGTCAGTATGTGTCTATACATGCATGCATCAGGTGTTGCCCCCCCCAACTCAGATGGATGGATGCTGATATATACCCTTCTACAGGAACATAGTCTATGTAGAGCGTGTGTTAAAGTGTGTATTCAACTGTGTCAGGAAGGTGGATGTGCTGAGTCACATGATATGCGATCTGTGATGTGACACAACCCATTATTTCTGTGTGAGAAGCCCGGATGAAGGTAAGACAGTGTATGGTGCCTATCCTGATCCATCCTAGGGTTTGCACACAATACCTCACACAGGTATCATTAAGAAAGTCTCCCAGCTAGGGATTAACCCTTAAGTCACTGGATGGGTAAGCAACTGTCTCACTGACAGAACACATACTGTGAAAGTTGGTGAATCAACCTGTACCAGTACTGCTGTCAACATTGCCATACCCCAGAGATCTGTGTTTGGCCCTTTACGGTTTGGTATCTATTTCTCGATAGCACAGGTTAAAGTATATGGCCTTTGGCTGACTATGTTTGCTGATTATTGCATACCGGGTGCAATCATTGAGTCCACTTATGATGATGGCATACTGCAGGAGGTGCTAGTTGACAGAGCCACATGCTCTACAGATAAATGCAAAAATGTGTATTTATGCTGTCCTTCTGAAAAGTGGAATTTTTTTCTAATTACAGCATTGACAACAGTCCTGCTATGCTGAAACCCAGTGATGCAAGCATTGGGAATACATGTAGATAGCTATATGAACTTTGACAACCAAGTGTCCGCACTGGTATTGAAAGCCTATGTTGTGCACATCATAACTCATGCCATTATATTCAGATCTTAGGATTATATTACAGCACTATACTCAAACCTCATCAGAGCAATAATAGAGTATAATGCTCTCTTTTGCATGGACCTCACTAGACACATTCAGCAGCTGGAGAGACCACAGGGGTTTCTTACCAAGAAAACACAGGGTCTGCAACCAATGCCATGATATATGTGGGTAGACTGAATTATGTCACTGCAATCTGTATGTATAGGATGAGGCGACTTCTGCCTAGCCTCCAGGACAGTCTCTGTCCCTGCCCTGGTGGGAATAGTGCACATCCACAAATCAGATATAGCTGATGACATCAGCATTGTCTGTTGAGGAGAATATGTTAATAGCAATGGCCCACATGCTAGTGTAAATGGCTCTTTGTAATGTCAAGAAAGAGCACACACACACACTCACACACACACACACACACACACACACACACACACACACACACACACACACACACACACACACACCAGTTGACTGCAGGGAGAAAAGAACCCCTACCAATCTAAGTACACAGACTACAGAACTCTGTATTTAAGGCAAGCACCACAGCTCATGTCTGACTTGAGTGTCTCCAACAACACTTTATAGCTGATAACAGCAGTGTCTGTTGAGGAGAATATAGTAATAACAGTGTCCTACATGCTGCTGTAAAAGAGTTTCTGTAATGTCAAGCAAGTGCACACACACTCACACACACACACACACACACACACACACACACACACACACACACACACACACACACACACACACACACAGACACACACAGTTACATGCATTAAGAAGAGAACCCCTGCCTAAGTTCACAGACTACAGAACTCAGTACTTTATGCAAGTGCCACGGCACAAGTCTGACTATTACAAGAATGCAGGTCAACTTATACTGGATGACATCAGCAAGGCTAAGCATGTTATAACTCCCCTGTACTTACTCATCCCCTCATCAGACAACTAATAGAGTACAGTGCTCCCTTCTGTATGTACCTCGCCAGACACCTGCAGCAGCTGGAGATACCTCAGAGGTTTCTCACCAAGACAATTTAGGGCCTTCAACATATAACATGAATAGAGAGTCTGAAGACCCTGTCATTGTAATCTGTATCTTGTAGGCTGCTGAGAGACAACTTGTGTTTGGCCTACAGAGCTGTCCTGGTCCCTGCCCTAATGGAAATACTGCACATCCGCAAGTCAAATTGGACAAGATTTACTCACTCTAGGGATCTTAACCTAGCCTGCGACATAATCAGAACATGCTGGAGAGAGAGATATTTCTCCCAGAGATTGCCACACCTCTGAAACAAACTCCCAATTCACATAAGACAGAGATCCTCAATAATCTTATGTAATCATAACTTAGACAACTGGATGGGACACCATAATTTACCCTGGGGGTGTCACCTATGTCCGTCTTGGATAAGGGCAGTTGGTGATGATCATAGACTTGCACTGCAAATATAGACCATACAACTTGGTCAATAAGGGAACAAGGGTATAACATGACTAGGCATATAAAAGCCCTAAGGCCAATAGCCTAGTAACCTCCTATGAACCTATAAGATGTTGGGAGGCCTGCACAGATTCATAGCTTCATTGGTTCATAGCAGGTTACTAGCCTAATAGTCGTAAGGCATTTGCAAATCTAGCCATGTAAAAACACAAGTACCCTTATTCAGCATTGTTAGATGGTTGTTGTTAGCAGAGCAATTTTGGGATGAGCACCAACTGGCCCTGTCCATACGGGACATAGGTGCCACCCCAATGGTGAATTTATAATCACTCATCCAGTTGTCAAGGTTGCACTTGAATAGGCTCATTGTGGAGCACTGCTTCACATGCAGTGGGAGCCTCTTACAGAGAAGTGTCAATCGCTGGGAGAAATATCTGTCTCTCCATGTTCTATTTATGTCAAAGGCTAGGCTGAGATCCCTGGAGCAAGTTATTCTTGTCTAGACTTCAAAGAAATAGTTTGAAAAGAGTTGATGCCCCAGCGCAGATTTTTGTGGTATTCCGCAGGTAAGTGGTCTAGTGATGGAAGTGTAGTCTCCAACTCTGACAGTGTGTGTTCTGTTGGTAAGTTAGTTGGCTATCCACCTAGTAATGTATGGGTTAATCCCAGATGCAAGATTTTCTCTATGATAACTGAATGGGAATAGTGTCAAAGGCCTTGTATAACTCAGCATAGGTGGTATGTCCTGTTATCACTCATCCAGGTCTTTGGAGTCAGTATCAGAGAAGTCCACTAGGTTTAATAAGCAAGATCTACCTTTGACAAAACTAAAATAGGTCAGGTCAAGTTTCTTAAAGGTCACCTATGTCCCTGTGGATAACATCCATGCTGGTCCCTTCCCTAGCCTTGCAGATAAGGCTTTTTATGTTTATGGGTCAATAGTTCTAGTTCTGCATGCTGACATATTGATGTACATTGTATATCATACAAGAGTTGATATAAATTTCAGTAGTGTAGGTGATATATGTGTGAAAAAAGTTCTGAGACACTCGGGTTGCAGTACTTAAGGGGAGGCAACAAATGGCTGTATTGTAAATATGTGACATAGTGTTAGATGGGGCCTTCAGTTTATTTTTCTACATGTAATTTCATGTCATAGACAGGAAATGGACAGTAAACAGCAGTAATATTAAATAATATTTATTTTTGGGTTTACATGATGGTTGGCAAAGTGTTTCCGCATGCCAGATGCACATTTCCAATACTTTCCCTGTTTACATAGTTAGGTAGTGCACAAACGCGAGCTGCATTGCTAAACTCTGAAAGTTATCACTGAGTGTATGAAACATGCCTGCTGTTTAACTGACTCTGTGGCAGCAGATGTAAATGTACTGACACATTTCCTTTTGAGTCCAAATGATACTAGGTTCGAATCCAGGTGTATCTAATACTTTTAAATACTTTTAAATAAACAGTGATAATGCAATTACATTATTTTTTATAGCATGTGTGTTGCTGCATATTGGCATAGTGCAGTGGGGTTAAGCAAGATTGCGCAGAGATAACCAAAGCATTGTGCCACTGCTCACTGTCACTTGGCATTGTTGCAAGATGCAAACTCCGCATAAACATAGAGATCAAGTAGTGAAGGGAGCCATTGCTTTTGCTGCTACTTATGTGTGTTGTGTGTGATTCTATTTTTTGACCTGATTATAGGTGTTAAAATGGGGTAGATAGAAAAGTGATGAAATTTTGAGCAAGCTGGGGCAAGAAAAAAATGGAAATCAATGCAGGAATGTGCAGGAGGGAGGTAGGAATGATCCATTGGTATCCATTTCTTCAACAGTTAAAACAGATCATATGTGCAGAATATTAGCTGAATTTGGACTGTTACCTCCAGACAGAGGCGTGACAACAACATAATCATATTTTATAGGCAATTAGACCAAATCAAATGTGTCAAGAAGACAGATGTGAAATGGAGCTATGTATGGGATGATTTTTTTTGTGAGACAAGTGCCCTTTTTTAATTCATTAAGAGACAACTGCTGCATTAGGGATGTAGGTATGTCTGGGTCAGGTAAGTTGGGTACTTGAGGAAGCAAATGCAAAAAAAGACAAGAAACAGGGACAATGAGAAACACAAAAGGTTGGGGGACACCATGACTGGGGTGAGGGATGGGGCAAAGTAGGCTCATGGCTGTCAAGCTTAGAGACAGTGAGAATCGAGTCCCTGCCCACAGGACTTATTCTGCTGGTTGCTTGAGTGCTTGACATATTCTTCTCCTACTGGTCATGAGAGAGAGAGAGCAGACTCTCCATCTGGCATAGGCATACAGCAGAGTTGCAGATCATGACCCTATGCACCATCCCTGGCATCTCCCTGTGAGTGATGAAATCACCACCTCCATCACTGCTCCCAGAAGGTATCACTGTACCAGCTCCTGGTGCAGCACTACCTGAGGACACAGGTAATGCAGGAGCAGCAGAGGCAGTGCTGCCAAGTTGGCTTCCAGACTTGCTGGGCATTGCCAGTGGAGCAGGGACAGACTGATCCAATGGAGCTGGCCTACCTCACTGTGCTGTGTAGCATTTAGTGATGTGGTACAAATGTATGACTTGGAGACATTTTGATGACACATAATAGAAAATAAAAAAGAGAGATAAGAGTTGAGGGTGAGAGGAAAAAAAGAGATAAAATTAGTACCATCATATGTGACATACAATGCATTAACACAATTATAAAATTCTTATCAGAAGTATTACATTTAAGTATACTTCCTAACAGATACACAGTAATCTTTGAAATGTGCATATATATTGCACATATGTGTGTTCCAATTATACAGATTACAGTTTACAGCAGGGCATTTGTGGCACTGGTATAGAGCTTTTAATTTAAGGTAAATATTATTGAAGAAATAGCAGTATTGCATAGTTGTGAATCATGATATTTGAGCCACAACCTCTGACTACAGTTGAATATTGGACTCTTACAATTAGTTTGTGCTACAGACTAATACATGCATACTTGCTTTTACAGTCAGTGTATGCATTCTCAATATGATATAACTGTATAAACGAACAAAAAAGTTGTCTTTAAATTCTAAAGCTAAAATAATACTTCTCTTCTGCTGCATGCATACCATTTTCTTCCCTCAGTCTCTCCAATCGAGCAACATAAGCCTGCCAACTGAACTCAGGTTCAGTGGGGGGGGCTAAGGAAAGAACAGAATAGAACAGAAGAGCATTACATATACCAGTCTTGCCTATATTTAGCTTTCTAAGTCTTACCCAACTGTGGAATATCCACGGTCTCAAGCTCATGCAACCAATGGTTGAGAGTATCCCTTTTTCCCCTCTGTATGTCATTAAAATGATGCCTACTTTGCTGTCCAGTGGGTGGGATACCAGAGGTACTGGATACAGCCTGGGCCAAACTATTTCATGCTTCAGACTTGTATCAGGAGCCAGCATGTGGTGCTTTACCAGGAGTCCAATAAATATCCTGGACTCCTGGACACCCCACCACTGTGCTCTAAATTTGGCACCTTCCTCTACAATGCCAGATGTGTATACCAGCCAAACTAGACCAATGGAAAGTGATGCTTTCCTGCCAGTTCCAGTTATTGCATTTACTGGTAGTGTGCAAACCTGAGCAATGATGCAAACTGTGTTTTTGTGATGTTAAGCAATGCACAGCAGTTCCAAGCAGGGAGGAATTAAATAATTGAAAGTGAAATGTTAATTTGACACTTGGCCTTAGTTTGAGGGGTGGCTACTGATATAGCCTAGAAATATATATTGGAAATTGGAAGGTAACTGTTAGGTGAGTTATGTTTGCAGACATGCACTGGGGGCATAAATGTAATGACCTGAAGCATTTGTTTTTGCCTTTATACACCTAGGAAAATGTATTTTTACACTGTGGGATTCAAACCTAGGCATAAGGAACAAAACGGTTTCTTCCACAGCATTGATTTTCCATCTTTGCCACAGAAGAAGTGCTGCTCAGACATAGTCTGGAATCATACAAAAATGCAGGTGACAGTTTGAGCTGTCAATGTTATTGGATATAGATCCAGTTATGTATGTGGTTTATGTAATTGTGAAACCCATGCAAGTCCAGAGAGCAGAATTATACTTATAGAAATATAGTAGACAGTATACCCTCAGTCATAAACCTGGATGCACAATAAGGGTGTCTCATCCCTCATACATATTATTCATATCAGCTCCACTATCTAAAGTTTTATAAGTGAGAGTGAATACAATGGGAAGTGGAGCAACAGTAAAAGTGTATGGAATATGCTATATTAGAAACCAGGACCATTTGAATGGCAGTCCTACACTTAAACATTTTGTCACAAGAATGTTGAAATAACATTTGTCTATGTTTCAGTTCATTGTAGTAAATTGCACTGTCATAACAGTAAAAAGATTGACACACCCTGTACTTGAACTCGGGACCATCTGTACTCCACCCTACACTACTGCTGTCATAGGACTAGTTACCTAACATTTCCTACTTTCCTAATCATTCTTAAGGTTTCTGCGCTAACCACTTTGCAACACCAGTTAGCGTGTTTGTGCTGTGGGCAGCAAAATTACCTGAATGTATCCAGTTTCAGTTATTGGCTGTCTGAGTCCTGACTACAGGTGTTTGATGGCTGCAGCTGCTGGGGAACCCTGCTAACCACCGCACAACACCGATAAGCACAGTTGCACAATGAAACACAAAAATTGCAACAATGTATCATTCTTGACTTTTTCCATTTTACACTTTGCACACTGCTTCACATCACGCAAATTAGATAAGCACAGCCAAACCTGACATTCATTTTCCCATGTTTGCGCTAAGCCGTGCATCACAAAAACACTGCCCCCCCCAAAAAAAAAAAGAGTAAAAAGAAAAAAAAGAAAAAAGGGAAAAGTAGTTGAAATGAGAAAAAACTATGACATAAACATTACAAAATGTTAATTCACATGAGATATTTCTACATAGGTCTGGATTTGAACCCTTACTTCAATGAACCTTCAGAACACAATAATGGTGTCTTATCCCTCTTTGTCACACAAAGAGCTTTGCAGCAGGGAACTGAAACATAAAAGGGAAAAGTAATTCAAATGAAGCAATCTGTGAAATAAACACTACAAAATGTTTGTTAGTACAAACAAAATATTTCTATGTAGGTCTGGATTTGAACTATCACTCCAATGAACCTTCAGAACACAGTAGGGTGCCTTATCCCTTTTTGCCACACAAACAGCTTTGCAGCAAGGAACTAAAATTATTCTCCATACAACCAGTAAACATCAATATTTTTGAGAGTTATGACTGTGAGAATCTTTGATGCCTGAGGCCTGCTATTTAATAATGCACACATATAAGTCAAATAAGTCTCTGTTGTCACATGATAAGGTTATTTCTGTACAAATGTCACACCTTTTACTTTATTTACTTGCTTACTCTACCAAGTAGCAATATGCAAGGATGTGCAAGTCATTCATATTATTACACAATACACTCCAGGTTCAACACTTACCTTGAAAGTCCAGCAGTTGCAACAGTATTAGTTCAGGGTTGACTTTATCTAATGTGAGCAGTGCTCAGCTAATACATGGGGAGGTAAAAGTTGTGTGAGTTGCCTGGCACCAATGTTACTATATGTTTGTGAGTAGAGAGAAGGTTTTAGGCCCTAGAAGGTGAGTGAGTGTGGTATACATTGTCTCTTAGTCAGTGCAAGGGCATACTGAGAACTCTTATGTCTGCCTACACCCATAGCAGCTGGTGGTTCTCTCTCTGAATTTTCACCTGCGTGTGGCTGTGGTGACCTTGCCATTGGTGGTGGGATGTGTGCTCCTTCCTCTTGCTGATCCTGCTGAAGCTGTTTTTTCAGGATGATGTTGTTTAACATGGCACATTCTGTATTTCAGTACATGGCAGTGGATTGTACTGCAGGGCTCCCCCAGATGTATCTAGGCACTGGAACCATTACTTCTACAGCCCAAACACATGCTTTATGATATTTCTGGTTTGAGAGTGTGTCTCATTATGGCATTCCTCAGTGGGTGTGTGTGCATTTTTGATGGGTGCCATCAGCTATGAGTTCAGTGCATAACCCGCATCCCCCAGTAAATGACCTTGTGATACAGTTGGGAGGTGTCCCAGATATATGAGTCATGGTATTTGCCAGGGTTCCAGCACACACATTCAAGATGATTCCCTTGGCATTACACACAACTTGATAGTTAATACAGTGAAAGCCCTTTCTATTAATGTAGAGCCTTCCTTGTTCCTTGGGTGGTGCCTTCATTTCTACATGTGTGCAATGTATGACACCCAGCACTTCAAGGTAGTGCGTTACAAAGTAGAATTCCTGCATATTTCTGGCTCTGTCCTTAGGAGAACAGGTAAAAAATATGTGGTCACTCTCATGTTGGAGTATATCATTCAAGAAGTGATGGAGGATCCTGGATGTTGATGCCTGTGACAACCCCAACATCTCCCCTGTTGGGCTCTGAAAGGTACCTGTAGCTAAGATTATACATGCTACACATACTTGTGTCTCCACTGGAATGGGTTTCCCTTGGTTTGCTCTGGCTCTGAGTTGAGGATGACAAGGGGTTGCAGAGTTCATGTAGAGTGTCTCTATCCACCCTTAGTGCTCTACAATTTCCACATCATGTAGGTTATGATAAGTTACCCGGGGTCTGAAAACTCTTCTCCTTCTTGGCCTGGGTCTATTAGCAGCAGCATAGACCGCTGCTTATTGCACATACGCATGGATTAAAGTAATAGCAGCCCTTAACATTGTTTCTATGTAAAATCCTTTATAAGGCTGTAGATTAATAGGTTTTGGAATTTGCAGGGAAAACCAGCATTGATTCTACATGGTTGCTTTATAGCTTGTTGAATAGCTCCTCCATCTT
>NC_056746.1:1324723775-1324748775 GCF_019279795.1 Protopterus annectens
CATCCATGTCACTAGTCAGACCTGTCCATCTCTCCTTAACTAGCTCCTCCACCATCCATGTCACTAGTCAGACCTGTCCATCTCTCCTTAACTAGCTACTCCACCATCCATGTCACTAGTCAGACCTGTCCATCTCTCCTTAACTCGCTCCTCCACCAACCATGACACTAGTCAGACCTGTCCATCTCTCCTTAACTAGCTCGTCTACCATCCATATCACTAGTCAGACCTGTCCGTGTATCCTTACCTAGCTCATCCACCATCCATGTCACTAGTCAGACCTGTCATCTGTCCTTAACTAGCTCCTCCAGCATCCATGTCACTAGTCAGACCAGTCCATCTGTCCTTAACTAGTTCCTCCACCATCCATGTCACTAGTCAGACCTGTCCATCTCTCCTTAACTAGCTCCTCCACCATCCATGTCACTAGTCAGACCTATCCATCTCTCCTTAACTAGCTCCTCCACCATCTATGTCACTAGTCAGACCTGTCCATCTGTCCTTAACTAACTCCTCCACCATCCATGTCACTAGTCAGACATGTCCATCTCTCCTTAACTAGCTCCTCCACCATCCATGTCACTAGTCAGACCGGTCCATCTCTCCTTAACTAGCTCCTCCACCATCCATGTCACTAGTCAGACCTGTCCATCTCTCCTTAACTAGCTACTCCATCATCCATGTCACTAGTCAGACCTGTCCATCTCTCCTTAACTCGCTCCTCCACGATCCATGACACTAGTCAGACCTGTCCATCTCTCCTTAACTAGCTCCTCTACCATCCATATCACTAGTCAGACCTGTCCATGTCTCCTTACCTAGCTCCTCCACCATCTATGTCACTAGTCAGACCTGTCCATCTCTCCTTAACTAGCTACTCCATCATCCATGTCACTAGTCAAACCTGTCCATCTCTCCTTAACTCGCTCCTCCACCATCCATGACACTAGTCAGACCTGTCCATCTCTCCTTAACTAGCTCCTCTACCATCCATATCACTAGTCAGACCTGTCCATGTCTCCTTACCTAGCTCCTCCACCATCCATGTCACTAGTCAGACCTGTCCATCTGTCCTTAACTAGCTCCTCCAGCATCCAAGTCACTAGTCAGACCTGTCCATCTGTCCTGAACTAGTTCCTCCACCATCCATGTCACTAGTCAGACCTATCCATCTCTCCTTAACTAGCTCCTCCACCATCCATGTAACTAGTCAGACCTGTCCATCTGTCCTTAACTTGCCCCTCCACCATCCATGTCACTAGTCAGACCTGTCCATCTCTCCTTAACTAGCTCCACCACCATCCATGGTGCTAGTCAGACCTGTCCATCTCTCCTTAACTAGCTCCTCCACCATTCATGTCACTAGTCAGACCTGTCCGTCTCTCCTTAGCTCCACCATCCATGTCACTAGTCAGACCTGTCCATCTCTCCTTAACTAGCTCCTCCACAATCCATTTCACTAGTCAGTCCTGTCCATCTCATCTTTACAAGCCCCTCCGCCATCCATGTCACTATTCAGACTGTCTATCTCTCCTTAATTAGCTCCTCCACCATCCATGTCACTAGTCAGACCTAGGTAATCTGTATCATAATTAGAATCAAAACTTTTGCCATGGAGCTGAATTATATAATATCCTTGTTAATGTATTTTGTATTATAGAGGCATGCCAGGGCACTTCTATGGGCTAGGCTTATAAAGGCTCCAGGGCCATTAGCCTAGTACACACCTATGAACCTATGAACCTGTAATGGTTTAATAGCTTTTCAGTTGCCACTTTATATTTTGAAAAACTTTGCATATTTTTTGATACATGACTTGGATAGACGACATAGACAATACTTCTCTTATGGTATTCACAAGAGGTAGCCATGGTACTGAATAACTTTATTGTGCATTTACATTTCTGCTTTTTGTGATGATGAGCCATTTATTTCTTGATATTTTTGTTTCTAAACTATATTACCAATGATCTCTTGATTTTTTTCCTTCCACAGCTATTTTCATTCTTCTAGTATCACTTGAAAGCAATTGAAGTGCATATTCTTGCCCTAATTCAGAAACAGTTCTGGCTGGCAGTTGTGAGGCTGTGGCAAAAAGGGAATGTTAGTGCAATAGCAGAAACTAGCAAGTGAGAGACACATTATCTGCAGTGAGGAAGATATCATTATCAGCTAACTTGCATGTCTCTGAATTACTTTGTGATTCCCACATACAATAACAACCCCTTTTCTACTGTTCTTTTGACATAATTAGGCAATCCCCTAATTCACTATCCTACACACGCACACACACACACACACACACACACACACGCGCACACGCGCGCGCGCACACACACACACATATACAGACTCTGGTACACCAGCATACCTCTTATCTTTCCCACAGTTAACAAAATACCACTGATGTTGCCTCTTTATTTTTCCCCACCTGCCATGCATCATGGATGATAACCTTTAGCCATTAGTGCCAGAACCTGAGTTTCATTATATTTATTTTTCAGAAAATGTATTGTGAAGCAAGACTTATTTATGAATTCTTTATGTGTATTAGAGTAATATTTAGAAAGACTCCCTGGTGTTGCCTTTCATTTTGTTTGGAAGTCTGCTCTTGTATGTCACAGATCATTATAGTCAGTTAATAATGGCATGTATTACAGTCAAATTCTTATTCTTATTCCTAACATGCTTTGTGCTATAAAACTACATTTTGCTAACTTAGTAAGTGCATTATGGTATGATTCAAGAGTGTTCCTGGTTTCTAGTCACCCCCCAACCCCCAATCTTTAATGCAGCAAAACCTGCTGTTCTACTAACTTTTTAAGGGGGTTAGTTATATTTAACAGTCACTGATGTCTTATGTCCCACTTACCAAGTATTGAAGGAGTTAATCATAAGTTATGGCAGTCCAATGTATACACACACACACACACACACACACACACACACACACACACACACACACACACACACACACACACACACACACACACACACACACATGCATGCATGCGTGCACACAAACCCTAGCTAGATGGCATGTGTAGCCCTTGTCATGCTTGCTCCTTCTGAGTCCCAGTTGGAGGAGCAACAACCATCCTTGTGAGAGGTGATCAACAAGTTGGTAATTCTGTCCATCTCTTCTTAACTAGATCCTCCACCATCCATGTCACTAGTCAGATGTGTCCATCTATCCTTAACTAGCTCCTCCACCATCCATGTCACTAGTCAAACCTGTCCATCTCTCCTTAACTATCACCTCCACCATCCATGTCACTAGTCAGACCTATCCATCTCTCCTTAACTAGCTCCTCCACCATCCATGTCACTAGTCAGACCTGTCCATCTCTCCTTAACTAGCTACTCCACCATCCATGTCACTAGTCAGACCTGTCCATCTCTCCTTAACTCGCTCCTCCACCAACCATGACACTTGTCAGACCTGTCCATCTCTCCTTAACTAGCTCGTCTACCATCCATATCACTAGTCAGACCTGTCCGTGTATCCTTACCTAGCTCATCCACCATCCATGTCACTAGTCAGACCTGTCATCTGTCCTTAACTAGCTCCTCCAGCATCCATGTCACTAGTCAGACCTGTCCATCTGTCCTTAACTAGTTCCTCCACCATCCATGTCACTAGTCAGACCTGTCCATCTCTCCTTAACTAGCTCCTCCACCATCCATGTCACTAGTCAGACCTATCCATCTCTCCTTAACTAGCTCCTCCACCATCTATGTCACTAGTCAGACCTGTCCATCTGTCCTTAACTAACTCCTCCACCATCCATGTCACTAGTCAGACATGTCCATCTCTCCTTAACTAGCTCCTCCACCATCCATGTCACTAGTCAGACCGGTCCATCTCTCCTTAACTAGCTCCTCCACCATCCATGTCACTAGTCAGACCTGTCCATCTCTCCTTAACTAGCTACTCCATCATCCATGTCACTAGTCAGACCTGTCCATCTCTCCTTAACTCGCTCCTCCACCATCCATGACACTAGTCAGACCTGTCCATCTCTCCTTAACTAGCTCCTCTACCATCCATATCACTAGTCAGACCTGTCCATGTCTCCTTACCTAGCTCCTCCACCATCTATGTCACTAGTCAGACCTGTCCATCTCTCCTTAACTAGCTACTCCATCATCCATGTCACTAGTCAAACCTGTCCATCTCTCCTTAACTCGCTCCTCCACCATCCATGACACTAGTCAGACCTGTCCATCTCTCCTTAACTAGCTCCTCTACCATCCATATCACTAGTCAGACCTGTCCATGTCTCCTTACCTAGCTCCTCCACCATCCATGTCACTAGTCAGACCTGTCCATCTGTCCTTAACTAGCTCCTCCAGCATCCAAGTCACTAGTCAGACCTGTCCATCTGTCCTGAACTAGTTCCTCCACCATCCATGTCACTAGTCAGACCTATCCATCTCTCCTTAACTAGCTCCTCCACCATCCATGTAACTAGTCAGACCTGTCCATCTGTCCTTAACTTGCCCCTCCACCATCCATGTCACTAGTCAGACCTGTCCATCTCTCCTTAACTAGCTCCACCACCATCCATGGTGCTAGTCAGACCTGTCCATCTCTCCTTAACTAGCTCCTCCACCATTCATGTCACTAGTCAGACCTGTCCGTCTCTCCTTAGCTCCACCATCCATGTCACTAGTCAGACCTGTCCATCTCTCCTTAACTAGCTCCTCCACAATCCATTTCACTAGTCAGTCCTGTCCATCTCATCTTTACAAGCCCCTCCGCCATCCATGTCACTATTCAGACTGTCTATCTCTCCTTAACTAGCTCCTCTACCATCCATGTCACTAGTTAGACCTAGGTAATCTGTATCATAATTAGAATCAAAACTCTTGCCATGGAGCTGAATTATATAATATCCTTGTTAATGTATTTTGTATTATAGAGGCATGCCAGGGCACTTCTATGGGCTAGGCTTATAAAGGCTCCAGGGCCATTAGCCTAGTACACACCTGTGAACCTATGAACCTGTAATGGTTTAATAGCTTTTCAGTTGCCACTTTATATTTTGAAAAACTTTGCATATTTTTTGATACATGACTTGGATAGACGACATAGACAATACTTCTCTTATGGTATTCACAAGAGGTAGCCACGGTACTGAATAACTTTATTGTGCATTTAAATTTCTGCTTTTTGTGATGATGGGCCATTTATTTCTTGATAATATTGTTGTCTAAACTATGTTACCAATGATCTCTTGATTTTTTTCCTTCCACAGCTATTTTCATTCTTCTAGTATCACTTGAAAGCAATTGAAGTGCATATTCTTGCCCTAATTCAGAAACAGTTCTGGCTGGCAGTTGTGAGGCTGTGGCAAAAAGGGAATGTTAGTGCAATAGCAGAAACTAGCAAGTGAGAGACACATTAGCTGCAGTGAGGAAGATATCATTATCAGCTAACTTGCATGTCTCTGAATTACTTTGTGATTCCCACATACAATAACAACCCCTTTTCTACTGTTCTTTTGACATAATTAGGCAATCCCCTAATTCACTATCCTACACACGCACACACACACACACACACACACACACACACACACACACACACACACGCGCGCGCACACACACACATATACAGACTCTGGTACACCAACATACCTCTTATCTTTCCCAGAGTTAACAAAATACCACTGATGTTGCCTCTTTATTTTTCCCCACCTGCCATGCATCATGGATGATAACCTTTAGCCATTAGTGCCAGAACCTGAGTTTCATTATATTTATTTTTCAGAAAATGTATTGTGAAGCAAGACTTATTTATGAATTCTTTATGTGTATTAGAGTAATATTTAGAAAGACTCCCTGGTGTTGCCTTTCATTTTGTTTGGAAGTCTGCTCTTGTATGTCACAGATCATTATAGTCAGTTAATAATGGCATGTATTACAGTCAAATTCTTATTCTTATTCCTAACATGCTTTGTGCTATAAAACTACATTTTGCTAACTTAGTAAGTGCATTATGGTATGATTCAAGAGTGTTCCTGGTTTCTAGTCACCCCCCAACCCCCAATCTTTAATGCAGCAAAACCTGCTGTTCTACTAACTTTTTAAGGGGGTTAGTTATATTTAACAGTCACTGATGTCTTATGTCCCACTTACCAAGTATTGAAGGAGTTAATCATAAGTTATGGCAGTCCAATGTATACACACACACACACACACACACACACACACACACACACACACACACACACACAAGTACATCAAACACACTGCACCACCCAACCAGTCATGGATACACTCACCCATTTAGCTACATGCGCACACACACACACACACACACACACACACACACACACACACACACACACACACACATATAGAGTACATCAAGCACACTTCACCAGACAATCGCAATCATGGATACACTCACCCATTTAGCCACACACATCTACCCTATGTATCCCTTAACTACCCCCTTCTGCAATCAATAAGCTTACACACACACACACACACACACACACACACACACACACACACACACACACACACACACACACACACACACACACACACACACACACACAGACACGCACGCACACACACACACACGCGTGCGCGTGAACACACACACACACACACACACACACACACACACACACACACACACACACACACACATTCAATGTGTTAATTCTAAATAATTGTCTGCATTCATATCAATGCCATTAGGGAATTTAAATAATCTAAGCCCCCTTGGAACCTGTTTAACCCTGAGTCATTCATGCTTTGAGAGCAAAGCAAACTATTATTAGATGAAGTTGATGGTATTTCCTCATCACACAATGGAATATTATTAAATTACGGAGGATTTACTTTTATTCCTGACATATGTCAGACTTACTAATAGAAATGAAACTTTATACTAGAAAATTGAATCTAGCTATTAAGTATTATGATGAGGGACCAAAGTCATCTAGTTCTGAAGTTAGTATAAAGAGGAGCAGTACATACAATCCAACTATGAACAATTCAGTTACCACATTTGAAAAGGTTTGGGAAAAGAGTTTTATAAATATGCAAGGTGCACACAACGTAAGCACTTCAGTCTTTCGAAAAGTGAACCAGAGTTATTACACACTTTGGTGAATGAAGCTTACATGAGAATCGTGAAACCTGATGAAGGAGATGGGATGGTACTAGTAGATCAATATTATGTTGGAAAAGTTTTCAGCAAGTTAAAGATGCCGAGATGCATACTCCATTATCCAATAATGCTTCCAGTGTAGCACATAGAAAAATAGGTTTGATCTTAGATGATGATCTTTCCAAACATGTCATTTCACTCGACTGGTACAGTTTTTTGGTTAACAAGAGCCCTGTTATACCAGTCTTATTTGGAAGTCCAAGGGTTCATAAAAATATACTAGATCCTCCATACAGGCTGATAGTAGCAGCACAGGGTTCAAAAACCTACCCCCCCCCCCACTGTATTTGTTGACAGAATGAAAGATGTACTTCTGGAAAGTAGTCCTATACTAAAAGATTCATGGGATTATCTAGGTAAATTAAACTGGGAATTTTATCAAAAAATGTGACTGATTTATTTTGTAGTATTCCCTATGAATTGGGCCTGAAAATATTAAATGAGGCTTTGTTAAATACACATATTTAGAGAATGTGGTTATAAAACTTTTGGTATAATTGATGGAGTTTTATGTTTAATTTTTTTTTTTATTTTGAGGGGGAGTACTATCAGCAGAAGAAATGTGTTGCAATGGGCGCTGTTTGTGCTCTGATATATGATAACCTGGTAATGTTAGTTTGAGAGAACAACCTCATTTTAAACTCATCTTAAACTCATCTTACACTGCCTGTTTAAATTTACATTTATGCTACCTAGATGAGATTTTTGTTCTTTGGAAATGAGATACCCTTGAAAAATGTGGATTTATTGAATTATGTTAACAATAGTACTTCTTTTCCAAAGTTTTCCCATTCGTTTACCAATAACAAGGTCAATTACATTGATGTAACTATTTGTGTTTTAAACAACTAATTGCCTCCACAATATTCTGTAAACCTACTTTTTCAAACACTTACACTACAGCAGTTGTTGCTCTTAGATTTGTTAGAATGCATATAATAAGAATCTTTTGTTAAGGAGAAACAGAAACTGGTAAAAATGTTTTTAAGCAGAGGTTATCCTTTGGAAAATGTCAACAAACTCAGAGAAGACGTTTGTAGTGAATGAAGCAAAAATATACTCCCCTTTTAGGTACGTCTGTAGACATAACTTGAACAACTTAGTTATTTAAAGTACAATTATGACACTTTTAAAATTCAGGATGTAGTAAGGAGAAACTGGAATATTTTTAAAACTGATGAAGTAATAACTAATAGGCGATGCACCAAATGTTGCATTTAAAGTGGATAGGAACTGAATAAAAAGGGTGCAACTTTAACATGGGGGAATATAGAAAATGTAAGTGTGGTGCTTGTAAACAATGCTTGTACATTTTAGAAAAGGATCATGTGGATTTAAATAACTACTGTTTTTCAAGAGCTACTTTACAAAAAGGTAATTGTAAGCTAGAGTGATTTACATTGCTATACTAGAGGGAGGATGTTATGTAAAAGAATTTATGAACACTATTATGATGTATCAAGGAAAAACACTAACAGTGCTTTATATAAATACACTTTGGAATGTAAAGAATTTATGAACTTCACCTTTGATATTGCTGAAATAGTTTTGCATGATGAGATAGGTAATCAGTGGTAGACACACATAAGATACAAAGAGTTAATTTGCCAACTGAGACAGTAATTTGAGAATGAATGCTATATCTCCATCATGGTTAGATGAGTGTATTTATTTTGCTCCTGTGTTGAAGTTAAGAGAAGCAAAGTTATGAAGTTCTAATTATATATTTTGATCTAAGACATGAGTTATAATATTTTTGTTTACTTTTTAACACTAATTTGTGCATTCACTAGCAGATATTCTATGCATACTGTTCAGATTAATATTTGATTAGCAGGTCTAATAAATTTAGTGATATTTTATAAAAGGTCGTCTTTTACACACTGTATTTTTAGAAAGAAACTTGATTGTATAAAATTATGTTTTTTAATATTTATCAGTGACACTTGGTATATTTGCATTTTGTGGATGCCTTTTATTTTAAGAGAGTTAATTACTGATTAGTCACATGATTGCCTTTTGGTATAAATAAGAAGCTTTTGTAAGGAATTACATTTTGGCTTAGAAGATGTCCTATGAGTATGAAGAATGAAAGCACTTAGCCAAGCTTTTTTTGGACTAAATAAACCTTTTTTATTTTATCTAGCTACTCTCTGCATCATCTTTCTGGCTCCAGTTGATAAGTGATATGCTTTTGGTTACTGGTTTTGTTCTGCTGAATGTTTTAAATGCTTGTTTTGGTGTTCAACTATCCCAGAATGCCTACTTAATATGATGAAACACATACTATTGGGACCACCAGAAACAGTATTTAACCACAGCCTCCAAACAGGCTTTGTGCAAAATGAATGGAGGACTGCATTGACTATTCCACAATGGTTAGCCATCCAGTGACCCAGGGAATTATCAGCCCAAAAGCCTGAATAGCCTGATATGCAAAACTTAGGAGAGAATAATCATGGGTATCCTAAATAATGACATGGGTAACCTACAAACACTGAACTCAAATAATTTCAGGTTTGTCAAGGGCAGGTTTTGCCTATTCAGCCTGGTTGATGACTTTATGAAGGGCATCAAAGGAATGGATGAGGGCAAAATGGTGTATACTGTCAACCATAATCTGGCAAGGCAATGGACAAAATGCCCCAGTCAAGAAGTGTAGAAAATCTTACTAAACTGGACTTAAACCCCTACATGATATGCTAGATAACCTGCTAGCTTACAGACAAGACCCAAGAAGTTAAAACAGGGGAGTCTTCCTCCACAAAAAGGCTGGTTACTTGTGGTTTGCCTCATGGCTCAGTGCTGGGGCTACTCCTGTTTGTCATTTACTTCACTGAGGCAAGGCTTACCTCAAGAACCTCTGGCTGACCAAGTTTGCGGATGACTGAAAATTAGGTGTATTTATTGACCAAGACAAATATCCTCAAAGAAGTCTTAACACAGGCTAATAACTGATGCCAGATTCATAATCTAAAACTCACTGTCAAAAAGAGCATCATATTATGTTTCAGAAAGATGGCCACCCCAGAAATCTACTACATTGACAATAAACCCCTAAGAGTAGATTCTATAGTCAGGGATTTATGAATGCATATTGACAGTGATTTGGCATTTGACCATCATGTGTCTATTTTAGTGAAGAAATCATTCTATGTGGCACAACTTATAAGATGGGGTATGACATTTAGATTAAAATGTCCCATTATCCCATTGTATTCTGCACTCATAAGACCAACCACTGAGTACAATACCCCATAGGTAAATACCTGGTCAGGTATATGCAACTACTAGAGTGTCCTGGGAGATTTCTCATAAAAAGAATATATGATGTGGAAAACAAGTCTTATGCAGACTACTTCAAAGCCTTGTCCTTATAGTCAGCTTCCTACAGGCTGATGAGAGGTGAACTATGCTTGGCCAGCAAAGCATCCTCCAGTCCAGTCCTAATGTACCTGTTGCATGTCTGTAAAACAAATTGCATCAGGGATGCCTGATCAATGGATCTAAATCTTGCCTGAAACGTAAATAGGACATACTGGAAGGACAGATATGTGTCTCAGGGGCTCCCATTTTCTAGAACAGGCTTCCCATCCATGTGAAGCAGAGTTCATCCCTGCAGTTATTCAAATGAGACTTGGATCACTGGTCAGAGAACCATAAATATACCCCTGATCTATCACCTGTATCTGTCTGTTAGAGAGAGGAAATTTGTAAGTGCTCAGGCACCCATGCCCAAGTATATATACCCTTACAAAATTCTTGGGAACCAGTACCTGTATCATTTTATTGGGAAGCATAGCTAGGCTTAAAAAGGCCCCTTTGGTCAATAGTCTTGCATTCCACTATAATATTTTAATGTAGTCAAAATAGGAGAGATAGGAAGAGCATTTAGAAGGAAATGTAATGCAAAAATTCATGTAGTAGAAATAAGTATTACAGGAAACAGCAATAGTAGTGCATGCAAATAGTAGGAAAATGAGCTTCTTCTGCATTAAATTTGTATCCCAAGGGAGTACTGGATCCATATCTGATGGCTTAAGAAAGAAAGTATCATAACAAATGGCTTTACAGACTTTAAGTATAGCTAAGGGCTTCATGTTTTGACCGATATGGAAGTTAGGAATAATAGTTATGTAAATGCTTGTAAAGCAATGATGAAGCTACCGTCAAGATGTTCAGAAAGAAATTCCATCTCTATATTGTACAGGCATGATGTGCTATGACTCAGAGGAACTGCAATGATTTAGTAGCTTGGATAAAAGAGCAGCTGCATACTAGATGGTTGGAACAAGTGGCTTATGTCACCTCCTGTATGGAGGCAACTCTGCTACAGGGCTAACATCTCCTGGAATGTGAGAGAGAGAGAGGTGTGTTACATACAGTACTATATGCCAGGGACTTGAACTTGGCTCTACCAATGGACAGGGATGTGTGCTTGTCTCTGCCATACTACATTCATGTGTCAGCCTCTATGGGGCATGGGTGTGAATGTGCATGTCCACAGGGAAAGAAGTAGAAGGCCCTCTCTTCACATGCTAGGGGATGAATTAGGTCAAAAAAAGAAATAACACTCATGGTTACCTTGTTGACTGCTGCACCATAAATAATTCTTACCTTGGTGAGGAAGAATAATTGAGCAGTAATTTCAGGGTTAAGTTGGCAAGCAGGCATGGAGGACAGAAAAAAATAATACAGAAAAAGCAATTCATGGAGATAATGAAGGGCCAGAAGCATTTGTGAGTAAAAGATGCATATGTCCCGGCAGAAACATCTTTTTAATTTGTCCTGATTGGAAGGCCATCAGAGAGAAGAGATTGGAGAAGCCACTATGTTTAAATTATTTCACTCAAAAAGCTAGTGGAACTGGAGCAGCATAGCTGCCAGTTTGATGAAGTAGAGACTCAGGAGAATCAATAAGAATTTTTGCTGCTGTACTCAGAATGGAATGGCTAACAAAACAATTAAAATATGGCTAAATTTGCAAGGCTCAGTAAGGAGGAACCACAATCACCTTCACTTTTGAATCTCTGACTTTGACAATAAACTGTTGTGAGGCAAAGTAGAGGAAAGACACAGAGCAGGCCTTTGGGTAATGTTCGTAGGATCATAGGATCACAAGAAGTTACTAGGCTAATAGTCCTAGGGCCCATACCAGTCTAGCTAAGTTCTACCCTTATTTCCACCACTGTGTCCTTGCTTTTGCCATTGGGGGACAAATTAAGGAGAAATGTCTTCAAAATTTGTTTTTGGTGTAGGTGAAGAGACTTCAGACTAGGCAGTCTCTTTTCCTGAATATCACTTTTCTCCCCAAGGGCCTTAGATATTCTCAAAAGGCATCCTAAAGTACATGCTTTGCCTGTCTCCCTGTTAGTTGGATTCTCTGGAATGGGAATTGCAGTTAACAAGCTGTTGCTTGGAAAGGTTCACAACCAGATTCATGTCATCTCTCTGCATGGAGGATAGGCATGAGTTTTTTTTCCTGCATCCACACTACTGCAATATTGCCCAAATAAATGGAAATATAACCTTGTGGAATCCAGTCCTTCTGAGCTTGGAGCAAAAGAACTGATTTCCACTCTAAGTCATTAATGGTGACTTTTGGATTATTGTCTGGACTAGAGTCCTTGTGCTGAGTGACTCATGCAGTAGCCTTCTCATCTCACCAATGAAAATCCATTCTCATTTTAATTTTAGGATCACAGGCTCATAGGAGATTAGTAGACTAACAGCTCAAGAACCCTTATAAACCTAACCAGTTTCATCCAGATTTTAGCCAATTTTCTATCCCTAGGATAAAATCTGTGTAAAACTGGCTAGGCTTGTAAATTCTTTTGAGCTGTAGCAGTAAAGGGTTTGGCTTTTAGAAAGCTGGCAGGAGAACCCACCAATTCAGGTTTCTCTTGCATGATTTGAAGTTCTTGATAGGTGGTTTCAAGTGGTCTATGGCTTGGACAACTGTACTTTGTTGGTCTGCTGAACACGTCTTACATGAAACCATCAGCACTGAAGCCTTCACTAGTTTAACTACTCTGAAGTATAGGATGAACAAAGAAACATCTAGTGAAACATCAAATGGCAGCAGAGACCACAGTGTACAGATGTTGTGTCTCATTCTGTCAGGTGAAAAAATATCTGCTAAATCTTGATGTCTGGATAGCAACCTATAATTGGATTGTAGAGAGGCAGTGCTTTAAATGCTTCTTAATATGATCATTTACTATATATATATATATATATATATATATATATATATATATATATATATATATAGATATATATATGTATAGTTCCACTTTATAATCTAAAAATACTGAAATTTCGAATTTCAGTATCTAGAGACCATAAAGTCGAACGCTTGAAATCCCGAAACCCCAAAACCACAAAAGACAAAATCGTGAACATAAACACACCATACAACACATAACACATAAACCATCTTACCCACACTACAACAAATAAACAAACAAAACACATACAAACACAAAAACACAAATCAACAAACCTACACTACATATAAGCAGGGGGGCAATCCCCCCTGCACTCTCCATCCCCTTACTTATATATACCTACTGCGAGATCGCACCAAACAGAAAAAGACAGCAAACTCACCACTAGACATTCTATAGTACCCTCGCACACACACATCACAAATATACAGATCTTTACCTGCCTACTCTAACCCATACATAAAACTTCCAAACACACTCACATATACTCAAACAAATATCTAAAACCCTAACAGAATACTCACTTACCTTACATACCAGCCAAAGCCACACACTAAACCATACATGCTGCACACACTACATCCCATGACAAACAACATAACCGTTAATTAGACATTTCCAGATTCGTGGTTATGGAGTTTCGTGATTTTAAAAATTCGAATTTATGGTCTCCGAAATTCGAGATTTCAGTATTTCTAGATTATAAAGTGGAACTCTATATATATATATATATATATATATATATATATATATATATATATATATATATATATATATATATATATATATATATATAAGCACCTAATTGCCTAATTCTTGTCATTAATAGCTATCATACTATACAGCAGATTCTTGCAACAAACCAAACAATGATAAGAAAATCTTGTAACATATTTATTGTGCTGTATTAGCAAACAGTAATCAAAAGATTCTGTTCACTGGAGTAAGTATGCCTCTGTCCAGAGGTATTTAAAAGCACTGTTTAATGAGAGAGTTTGTTTAAATGCTAAATATGATCAGGATTCATATCTCATATCATCATGTAAATATTATAATAATCTGTGCATTTTTGAAAGCTCACATGATACAAATGTCCAATGGGCATATGACTAGGGGTCACATGACTTAAAGAAGACAATCCAACGAACACACAACTTCCCTGGCCCAGGTTTCTCCAAGCCTTAATCTGACACTGTTGCTATAGGTCAAAAAACTATAATGTACAACAATGTAGGTAATTTCAGTTGACATCTGTCTATTTTTCAATAGGGCATAGCATAATTCATAAATTATTTCTTGATCCTTTTCATTTTCACAAATATTCCAACAGGGAAAGACGGCAGTAAATAGAATGCTGGATTTCATTACTATTGCATTTCAAACAGAATAGTGAGTCCTACTGTACAGGCTCTCAAAACATCATATACTAAATGTCTAAAAATCCAAAGCATCATAAAGACAAAATGTTGCATAATGAAATATTTAAAAAAAAAACTAAATGCTATCATTTTTATTTAAGGGACACCACTCCTCGCACCTCTACACCTTCAATCTCTAAGTATAATACCTAGGAGATCATAAAAAAGTAAAGTATTAAACCACACGAGTTCACCCTTTCCCTTTATTCGGAATCTGAGTAGACTGACTTCCGAAAAAATGTTCATTTTTAGAGCTGATGTAATGCTCTACCAACATTTCACCATCTTCACTTAAAGACACACTGCCTTTTAAGTGTCAAGAAAACAGGGTATGACAAATTGTAATGCTCCTGAGGCAGTACTGGAGGAACATTGCAATGTAATTCAATCAACTCTCCAAATACACTTCTACAATATCTATTACAGGACTGGCTTTGACTTCTGAGCACCAGTTGTATGAACTTTTAATGCTTTGCTGGAAATGAAAAATGAAATCTGGAGAAATGAGGCATTTTTGCAAACATATTTAGAGTACCATTCAATGAAATGCTCATCAAATGAAGGATTCACCAACATAAAATAATGTTATACATCTAGATAGTTAAAACCATCTCTTGTAGCATTGAAGGAATGCCAATTACACTTGTAAAATGACAGAGTTTCACTAAAAACCCTACATAATGCATCCAGATCCTATAACTTATTAGCTCAGAGACAGCAGCTTGTAGCAGTAATTTTACCATTCTGCAAAGGAAAATACTCCAGTGGAACAACCAGAGTGATTGTTTTGAATAAGCCTATATTGTATTTCTCATAGTATGGGAAACTAAATATTCTTTTCCTTGAGTATATAATGATTATTTACATGATACAAAAACAAACAACCAAAATGCCCCAGGATAACCAAGCAATGTGTATCTGTATGATAGATTTTATTTTTTGGCTATTACTAATAGATTATATATATATATATATATATATATATATATATATATATGTGTGTGTGTGTGTGTGTGTGTGTGTGTGTGTGTGTGTGTGTGTGTGTGTGTGTGTGTGTGTGTGTGTGTGTGTGTGTGTGTGTGTGTGTGTGTGTGTGTGTCTGTGTGTGTATATATACAGATTTCAATTTCAAACATTGATTTCTACTCAATGATAAAGGAGCATGTAATATACTGTCTATCTGGGTTTTATGCAATGACCTATACAAAGAAGATGAGCATGCTACACTGATGCTCTAAACAGAAAATAACAGTATCTGTTACACTTTTCATAGAGAATACTCTTGTCTTATTAAAAGATTGTAAAAATGTTCTGAATCATTAGCACTCATGATGATATATTGACAGGTATCTTAAAGCTCGTTCCATGACAGAATATATAGCAAGGAAAAGACAAAAAATGACATAGTGCCTGATTGTATGTTGCAGCTCTAGCATTTCTGATTTCAGAGCTGTACCAAACAAAAGAGTTTGCAAAGCTCTTTATTACCAGTAAATGGAGTTGTGAATTCTGCCATTGCGATGTGCAATCATTGTGTGCTGTACACTTCTGCCTCTCAGTGGAGAAATAGAAAAGTTATACTGATGCATTTAAGTTGTAATAAAATGTCTGAATAATAGAAAATGATGCTTTTTTTATTAATGCAGGGAAAAGTCAAGAAACAGCCAGGTCTGTTTTAGATCTTGACAAGTACTTATAGCTTTACTATCCTGAAGTAGAAATACGTTTTTATGGCTTCTTGATTTTAGGATTGCTTAAGAATATTATTTTTTCTACTGATTTTATTTGAAATAGATTAAAGATCATATACTTTTCCTTTGCTTTGTGAATTGAAATGCATTAGACATTGAAAGTGTACAGCAGTTTATGGTTTGCTTAGTGTTGTCACAGATTTTAATATAGAATTACTGGCAATGCCTTTACACCCTCCCATCTCATCACTGACATGTCAGCCCATGTGAAAGTTTATACGCGTCTGTTATATTTTTCATCATGTTATCCAAGTCAGTTTCTTTATCAATTCTCAGTAGCAGTAATTTGGCAGATATCTATCTGTCTATCTATCTATCTATCTATCTATCTATCTATCTATCTATCTATCTATCTATCTATCTATCTATCTATCTATTTATATGCATATAGTACACGTACATAGTGATGAGTCTAACATCAACTTCTATCTACATATTAGCCACCATTTTTTTTCTGCTACTTTACAATTCAAAAAAAAAAACCTTTGATTTCTCTAAGATCTACACACACACACACACACACACACACACACACACACACACACACACACACACACACACACACACACACACACACACACACACACACACACACACACATATATATTTCTTGTATTATAATTTTTTCTAAATGTTTAACTACTTCTTGTCTTACATAGTTGAATCACCAGCTTCTGCCATCATCAAGTTTGGATTTTAGTTTGCTTATTGGGCAGAATATGTTACAGTCTGTTCTTATCCTGGATCATTTGCTAGTTGCACATTGCATTAACTAGTAATTATTTTCTATGCTGTTATTTTTAGTTGCTTACAGAACCTGACCCAGCTAAGTTACTCTTGGAATGATATAAGCCACAATGATTAAATAAGAATATTAACTAAAGTAAGCATCGCATCCTTGAAAAACTTTAATATAAAACTTTATTGCCTCAGTTAATTCCTTTTCAGCATACATATTACCCCTGAATCAACTCCAATTTGCTTTGGAAATTCCAGTGCAAGTTTTTCATTTTAGCTGACTATGAGTGCACAGTTATACATCTGTAGCTGTGTTTCTCTGAAATTGCACATCTGAAATTTGCAAGTCTATATTTAAATGGTTATCAGTTCCTTTTGTGATAAGGGCTGGCACTCCCATGCCCCCTCCCCACTAGTCTCCTTCCTGCCTAACTCTGAAAGGAAGATTGGGCACACAAGTTAAAAAACAGAACTGCTTTTACTATAGTACATGTGGTATGCCAATTGAGAAATGGAGATGAAGCAGGAATCTACCTTTTGGTTTGCTGCCATTTCATGAATTATTAAAGTTGCCACTTTATTCTGAATTATGGTGTCTTGTGACATTATTCTCAACTCAGAATGAGATGACTAGACAACCGTAGATGTGCATTGTGACAATATACATATATTTACATGTGTCATATGTATCTCTGTAGATACCTAATTATGTTATTATCCGGATAGCAGTGAAAATTATAACATATTCCATGAAGGGAAATAATAAACTGAAATTAATAATGTGGATTTGATTTATGTGTTTTTTCTTAAGGACTTAAGTGCACTGCAGAGGGTGCTATCTATGTTCAAATGTGAGTATTAAATTAAGTTAAAAGGATGCACTAGTTTTGCTGTGATAAAATAGCTGCATTGATCCCTGACAGATTTTAAGGTATTCACTTGAAAAGTAACAGCTTGTTCTGCACACAATGGCTAAGGCAATCTTAATGTTAACATGCATTTTCAGTATACACTGCAAGTGAGATTAATAGAATCTGTGTTGTATCTGGATTACTGATTCCATAAGCAATAGCGATTAGAGAACACACACCAAGAACTAGCTTTTACTTATTTATTTATTTTTTATTTTACATTTGTTGACCGGGCTAGTCTAACTGGGTACATGTCCATTTTCAGTAGAGGCCCGGGGAGATAAGCTCAATGACACATAGAAAAAATAATCTCAAAACAATATAAAATAACTACAGTTGTGTATACAAGGACAAATCTGGTTAATACAGAAATAATGCAGAGAGGACAGAAGTCAATACAATGTAAAATGCAGGTTCAAAATAACAAGTAGGTACATTACTTAATAGAAAAAAAGGAGGCATACAGGCTAATTTCATATACAAGTACAGTACACAATAAAAGAGGCAGATTAATGTTCAATAATAGTAAAAATGAGTTTTTTTTTTTTTTTAACAAATAAGTATCCAGAGGGGTGTAAATAATGAAATACAGAGTGAAAAAGGTAAATATTGTTAAAAAAGAAGATAGAAGAGTTAATGAAAAGTATAGGGTAGGCCAAGTGTATTTGGGTAGAGTAGATAATTAGTCAGGTTTAGTACAGGGGCATAACCAGTGTGTTTTGAGGAAAAGTTTGTCTGTTTTTGAAGAGTAATATAGAGGAAAGTGAGGAAAGGTCACTGGATAGGAGATTCCAGAATCTTCACACAGTATTAGAGAAGGGAGAATCCCCAGCTCTGTTGTTAGATTTAGATGTGTTAACTAGAAGTTTCTGAGATGAACGTTAGGACTTCAGATTATGATAGGGGGTGATGATGGTGGATAGAGTAGGAGTATTGGAAGGTTGGTAAAGAGTCTTATGGGCAATGATTAGTTGGTGGTATTTGATCAGATTCTGTAGTTCCAACCACTGAAGTTGCTTTAAATTAAAGCAATGGTGAGTTCTAAATGGGTTACCAGTAGCAAATCTGGCTATGTTATTGTAGGAGATTTCCAATTTATTGAGGTTGTTCTTAGATAGATTAGTGAAAATGGTTGAGGCATAGAGGAGTGTAGAGATTAGATGAGTGTGTGCAATAGAAATTCTAGCTGTAGGTGACAGGAAGGGTTTAATTCTGTAGAGAGAGCCAAGGTTTTTGTTTACAGATTTAATAGTGTTGTTGATGTGTATGTCAAAGGTAAGGTTGTTGTCAATGGTAATACCAAGTAGCTTGGTAGTTAGGTCAGGTGATATAATGGTACCATTAGTGGATGTAACAGAATAATCTACTGGAGAGGACTTATGATTAGGATTGAAAAGAAGAGTTTAGTTTTTTGGGGGTTTAAGAGAAGGCAACGGAGAGTGAACCATTGTTCAACAGTGTTAAATACTTTTTGGGTAAGGGTGTGAAGGTCAGAGGTGGTTTTAGCAGAGCATACAAGTGTGGACTCATCAGCATATTGTATGCAAGTAGCTTGGGGAATTGCTTGATGAAGGTCGTTGATGAATATGGAAAAAAGGAGAGGTCCTAATATGGACCCCTGAGGTACACCGAGGTTAACTGGTAGGTGGGTAGATAGAGTGTTGTGCCAAAACACAGCCTGTTGTCTTTTATCTAAGTAGGATTGGAACCATTTGATAGAGAGTGCATCTAAGGACAGGGATTTCAGGATATCTATCAGAATTTGATGACTGATCATGTTGAATGCTTTGGACAGATCGATAAATAGTGCAGAGGAAAGCATATTACAATTACATTTTTTGTTAATACAATCTGTAAAGGAAAAGAGGGCAGTGGTAGTGCTATGGGAAGGTCTGAAACCATGTTGACAGCTAGAGAGCAAGTTATTATGGATTAGGTGGTCTAGCAATTGCCTATGGATGCATTATTCCATGATCTTGGCCAAAGGAGAAATAAGGGCTACGGGACGGTAGTTAGAGAATTCGGTGGAGTTTCCACCTTTGTGAAGGGGGATAATATGGGAGACTTTCCAGATGCTAGGGATGTGACCTTCGCTAATAGTTCTATTGATCAGAATGGAGATGGGATAATCAATCGACTTGGCTGATTTCTGCAGATATTCAGCAGGTAGTTGGTCTGCTGAAGGAGAGCCTGGTTTCAGTTTTTGGATTAGGGCAAGAATATGGGTTGTTGGGACTGGTTGGAAAAGGAATGGAGGGGGTGTGGTTTTGTTATAGGTAGGTAAAGTAAAAGTATTAGGTGATAGCTGACTGGCTAGTGTTTGGATAGCATCAGTGAAAAAGGTATTGAAGGCATTGGCAGTAAGCATGGGATTTTCATGGTCAGTGTTTTGTAGGTTTGGTGTACTGGATTGACCTGGATGTAGTAGTATTTGGTTGATGCATGCCCAGAATTTTTGTGGGTTATTATGGTTTGCCTTCTGAAATTGAATGTAGTAGTTTCTTTTATTAGATAGTATAGCTTTCTTAGTGTTATTTCTTAGTTGTCTGAAATTTTGTTGGTCTACAGGATTTCTAGTCCTTCTCCATTTGGCCCAGTATTTCTTCCTGAGATGGATTTTCTGTTTGGTGTCTTTAGACGTCATGGGACGGATCTGGTCTGGATTCTAATTGAACGGGTTGGTGCATGGTGATCAAGGATGGCCAAGAAGTTAGAATTAAAGTATCGAACCGCTTCTTCCTGAGGGAGGTCTTAAGGGAGACCAATTGTAACTCTAAGCTTGATAGGAGAATAATCCCATTAACAATGTAAGCAACATTTGATTAATTAAAAGTCAGATACTCCAAGCAATATATGTCACCAATCGTTTCCATTATTTCTGTCTTTCCTTCACTAAACGTACATAGTGATGAGTCTAATTCTATCTATATATTAGCCACCATTTTTTTTTCTGATACTTTACAGTTCAAAAAAAAAAACCTTTGATTGCTCTAAGATCTATGGAAATAAATACACACACACACACACACACACACACACACACACACACACACACACACACATATATATATATATATATATATATATATATATATATAAATAAAGATAGCTATATTTTTTCAGTTTATTCTTTTTCTTTCCGTTGTCTTTAGCTTAGTAAAATTAAATCCTTTCCTTAGCTTTAATTTTCTATCCACATCAATTTAAACAAATATATTTGAACATTTTGTGAGACTTTTTACCTTTAAGTTTGTATTTTCATGTCCTATCTTTCCAAAGATCATTTATTTCCCTCCATTGTCCACTTTTTAATTTGTATGTAAATTTTCACATCTAATAACTATTTACAGACATTCCCCATTATTTATTTTATTTACACTATTTTTCTTTTTTGTAGATTCTGTTCTGTATTTGAAAAATGGGGAGTTGCTCATGTTCTGTAGCCCCATCTGGTACATGTTCCATAGACCCCCTTTTCACATTTTCATCAACAGCGGTCTCTATAATTCTTAATTCCTGTTCACAGCAACTTCAATGAATGCTGCAGTGTGTATAACATTTCACATATGTTTCCACTGGATAACAATATGCAATACTTTATTCTCTGTTTCACACTGTATTCGTACTGAACTATACCTTCTTAATATACCATTCAACAGAGCATGAATAGCCATGCATCTCTATGAAATTCTGATGAATTTCATGGAGGCAGTTTTATTTTCCTTATGTGTCCACCCCCCCCCAAAAAAAAAAACAAGGACAGATACATTAATTTGCTACACAAAATACTGAACTGCACAAAATACCCATCTTACAATAAGACATTGTTTGGTCTATATAAAAGCACGGGGTTGTCTTTGTGAGAAAGAATAATAAACGGGGTTACATTGTTTTGCTTTCTTTAACTCGCAACTTCATATCAAAACATCAACCATTACATACAGTAGGATTAAGAATCATAGGACACCTTCTGTTGAGCCAGACTGGAGTATTACTGACTTCATCTCCTTTTTTTCATAAACATGTCTTACACCTTCTTCGTTAAGGGTAAGAAACCAACAATACAATGAAAAAGTGCAGGTTATTTTTCCCTTTCTTTTTTCAAATTCCTGTCAGAAAGACTCTTTGTATTTAAAAAGAAGCAACTTTTTTCAACTCACTGTCTTTCTTACACACACTGAAATGAAATTATCTCTGTTATATGGCTAAAATTCAAAGGCTTACATCAACATTTTCTAATGTACGTGGACAGTTTTAGTAAACACTGAAAACTCTATTCAATCATTGCATCCTTACCACACTAATTATCTAGCAGATGCTAAAATGTTGTCAGGAACCTTTAGACTACCCTCAACAGTACACATTTCAATATTGAAAGGACATCTTTTGCTTCAATTACTTAGTGTAATTATTTTCACATGCAAAGTTATGTCTTCAAGCTCCAATTGTTTAGTATTCTATGATGAAGCCTTAGCAGGCAAAAACTTTCACTGTGTTTCCTTATTTCCTTTCGTTTTTGCATGCATCTTTCCCCTTGTGGAAAACTGTCACTTTTAAATGTTCCAGCCTTTTTGGAAGACAGCTTCTGTTGATCACAAGCAAAACCATGTCCCTTGCTTCTTACTTTTCTTCTTATATAATGCTTACTTACTGAGGTAATGAAAAATAGGAATTGCTTTCCATCCTGGATCTTTTCCCTCAAATCCTGACCATTCCCACTATTAAATTATAAAGCATCTCTAATATTCTCACTTAGTGAATATACCTGCCACAAATTCCAAAACCATGGTGTGTGTTATATGAAACAACAAGAAAGCAAGAAGAGACTTGTGAAAATAAACACCGGCGTAAGGAATGGGAGATGTTGAATATTAAATGCAGTTAATTTGAAAACTAAAGCTTATCTCCAATTCTGTCACCAAAACAAATCTCTTAATATAGTGTAATTAGCATTAATTATTTTTCAAAAATTTTCTTTTTACCCTTTTCTCAGCTAAAATTGGTTAGGCCAACAAATTTAAATAAATAAATAAATAAACAATACATGTATCCGTAATTTCTTTTGAACAGATAGACTTCCATACATCTACTATGTATGTTCTATATATTTCTATTTTGCAGTACTCAGACCAGAATAAAACATGAAAAACTGCACTCCGCACTAACTGGCACACATTATTTACTTTACTTACTTTCATTAATGGCTTCCTGCGTAAATCAAGAAAAGTCTGTTTTGTTATCCATGTTATTCTTTGATTTATTTTTTTCTCTTACCTTTCCTTTCTCATATTAGATCTTTTTTATGTTATATGTTTTGCAAATACAGGCTTGCTACTCCCTCATTTTATATATATATATATATATATATATATATATATATATATATATATATATACATATACATATATATATATATATATATATATATATATATATATATATATATATATATATATATATATATATATATATATATACACACATATATATATATATATATATATATATATATATATATATATATATCTGTTCAATTACCCTTATATAGACTGGGAACATTACTCAAGCCCAAACACCCTAGCCCAAAAGTTCCTGGAATTCATAAACTCAAATGCCATGGAACAACTAGTCACCATCCCCACAAGAGGAGAAAACATACTTGATCTCATCATCACGAACATGGGAGCACAATGTTCAACACCAAAAGTATACCCCTCACTGGTGAGATCAGATCACAAACTAATCTCGCTGGAGGTCCTCATCCCACCCCACCTGAAATAAAAGACCACAGTAAAGAACTTCTCGAAAGCCAACTTCACACTTCTAAAGACTAGTGTGGTCTCCTTTAAGGCCCCCGAGCTGGCGGAAAACAGTACTCAAGCCGCTGAATCATTTACAAATGCCTTCTACCAGCACCTGCAGGACTGCATGGATAAGGCAATCCCAAGCAAAACAAAGACTCTTTGTACCAAAGACAAGCGTCCAGTCTGGTGGACCCCAGCCATAAACAAACTCTACAACAAAAGGAGGAAGCTACTACAAGATAGAGCTAAATCCTTAAAAGGTAAGACACCCTTGATCACTATAAGTAAAAAACTAAGAGCTCTCATAAAATCATTAAAATCATCCAAAGCAAATTTTGAGAGAAAAATAGCTAAAGACTCAAAAGACAATCATAAGGCCTTCTTTAGCTATGTTAGAAACCTGGGAGGAAACTCCCAGATATGCTCAGAACTAGTTCAAAATGATGTGAAGATTACTGATCCTACAGACATTGCCAACATACTGGCTGACAGGTTCAGTGGAAACTTCTCCCTCCCCCAAAGGAGAGATATCTATACCAAGCGATTGCAGCCCCCAAACATCTCCAACGCCCAAGTGAGAACTGCTCTCTCCAAAGCAAAAAACACAGCATCCATGGGACCTGATGGTGTCCCCGGCTGTGTGTTCCACGAACTCAATGAGGAATTAAACCCACAGCTAGGACAGCTGTTTAATCATAGTCTTACCTCTGGATACGCACCCAGGAGTGGCGCACTGCAACTGTGGTCCCACTTCACAAAGGCGGTGCCTCCACCGACCCTGGAAATTACCGGCCCATTAGCTTGACAAGCCTTATCTGCAAAGCCATGGAGAGGATCATAATGGACCTCATAAATAAAGACATAGGAATTTGCAGACTTTGGATCCATCCCAGTTTGGCTTTGTCAAAGGCAGATCATGCCTTCTAAACTTGGTTGACTTCCGAAACAGTCACCAA
>NC_056746.1:1324753775-1324798775 GCF_019279795.1 Protopterus annectens
CTAAAATAACTGTTTGCTTAATGGCATGAGAAGCCTTGGCAAGGTTAACGTAGGCAGTGTGAGTAGTGTAGCCCTAATCTGAGGCTTCCATGATCTTGTCAACCAGGCTAAGTAGACATAATCTGCCTCTATCAAATCTAAATGGATGAGGATCAAGGGCTTAAATGTTTCTATATCATTGTTCATTAAAGCAGAACTAATACATTCCATGGCTTTATTGCTATGCAAGTAAGCCTTATTTATACGTCTATAGTTACTAGGATATGTCATGAAGCTTTAGAAGCAATTGTGTTTATCCTTGACATTGATGGTTACTCAAAGTTTATATCAGGCTTTACAAGTCAAGACTAAAAGGTCGCTGATAAATATGGATATGCCATCACTGTGTCCAGTGGTCCCGAATGCCAAGTGGGTGTGGTAACTTACTGAGGTAGAGGTGCTGTCACGCCTTTTAAACCAAGTCTAGGTAACTACATAAATATGGATGACTTTGTGAAGACATTTTGTTGGTTAAGCTCTTAGCATTGACCAGAACAATTTCAACATTGCTCAAATAGGAACATGCTAGGGTGGTATGCACATAATTTGAACATTACCTAAAATTGACTATCCGAAAATTAAAACGATTCTCCAATAGTCCAGAAAGCATTGTACAAACTCTGGTATTCTGTTTCAAAAAAGGAAACAGACTATCGGAGTTTGTACATCGGCTGATTTACTATACTTTTGTACAGAAAAGCATAGTAAATCAGCCGAAATCAGGCATCAGTAACAGAAAAAATAGAGCATTTCCATCAGGCAATATCACGGTGACATCATAAAATTGTCGGGATGTGGGCGAGAGAGGGGTCGGGTTGGGCAGGGTTACTGGTGATGCGAGGGGTGTGGCCTTACTCCAGTTTTAGCCACAATGAAAGGTGGCGACCCTACCTACTACAGTGGAAACAAAAGTTTTAACCAGTATGTGAAAATCATGTGACAAGTGGTGCATGCCATCTACAGCAAGGCACTATAGTTTGTGACCATCTGGTCCCAGGCGTAAACACGCAATCTAGATAATAACTTTCAACCAGCAGGCACTGAAAATAAGTACAAAGGGTCTTGAAAAAAGGTTAATTTGTTAAAGAAATCAGACATCTTATTAACATAAACTTGGCATACAGACTAGCTTAAAGGAGTACAACAGGTTTCTCTAATGTATTCCTCAACTTCACGGCCCTTTTCCTCCCTATTTACATTGTCCTCTGTAAAGCAACAACAATAAAGCAGTTACAATTTTTATAATTCCCCTTACTTCTGTAACAGAAGCCTACCGTCTCATACTGTGATGGTTTCACTTACAAAATGATTCTCTCACATTTGAATAAAGCTTGCTGGAGTTGCCCAATTACTGACATCATTGTCATTGTCAGTACAGGTACTTTTTTTTTTTTTTTTTTTTTTTTTTAATCAGTTCCCTCCCCCAAAGTGACATCACCACAGCTGTCATCTGATTCTAACTAAAATAATAAGACACACCCATTCTGTGATGTCATGGCTCCCTTGTCCTTCCCCCAGCCTGAGTGCTGTTCATTTTATTCAGTAGTAGTGTAGTAACACCAATGCTTGGAAACACAGAAATTTGGTATGCATACTTGTACATTTTGCACGGCAAATGATGCTTAGGTGGTGTATCGCTTGCATACTTCTCTGTTGTATTTGCACCAGATACTGCTAGTGTGCAGTGCGGGAATAGAAAGATTAAAACATTACCCTGGTATCAGAGGTGGCAGTGCAACATATTCTTAGTGGCTTAACATGAGAGTAGCTCTAAGCAAGCACCATGTGAAACCTGAACAAGCACCTAGAATTATTCAGTGCAGCTTTCACACCTTAAGTCTGAAAATGAATTCACATACTCACATAAACAGGAGTAGCTGCATATTGATGGCTAAAGGTGTATGGGCATGTCGGGTGGTTACTACAGTGCAAAAGTGGTATGTAATGGTAAAGATATTTGGAAGGCATGAGCAAACGCACCAGTATATTAAAGCCATAGCACCAACTGAACTGGAGGCTGGCAAATAGATTTAGTAAGGGATTTTGTCCATGCACAAATATTTCAACAGTGATTCTTTGCAGTGGCATCCATTATCTGATTCAAGGTAAGTTAATCTTGATGTCCTTTATTTAAAAAAAAATCAATAAAAAATTTACTTTGTTATAAGTGACTTCTGGACACAAGAAAAAGAAAGGGGAAAATATAGCAATGCGGTTTGTATGTACAAAGACAAATCCAGAGACACTGCAAAAGGTTTTTTTTTGGAAATCAACCAGTGGAGTAAAAACATTTGAAGGCAAACACTGCATACCAACACACTTTGCACATGTAAATCTCAATTTTTAATAAGGTGGAAACATGAAGTGATACCTTAACACTTAAATTAATAAAGATCTAAACTGGTTAATAGTATAAATGTTTTATTCTTTAGCTCCTTGGTGCAAGACCTTACTGGATGTGATTGCAGTCAAGTAAGGCCATGGCTATAGTGCAGTAAAAAATGTCCCCATAACAAAGGAAACGCTAGAGCAAAGATTAAATTACATAAGTCAAGCACCCTGCTGAGATCTGCCAATCAATGGAATTACCAGGTCAAATTACCCTTAGGACTTTGACAGCTAGGGAAGTTAAGTGTTATGGGGGAGGGGAGAATTAAATGGACTGGAATTCATTGTCTCACAAATTAGTGCCATTTAAACTAAATTAGAAAAAAAGGCAGCAGTAAACAGCACTTTCAGTGTGTTCTGTGGCATTTGCACTGTTTCTGTTTTAAGTAGTCATCCAGCAGCAGGGAATGTTATTTACACTGTTCTATTTTACTCAGTACTTTGTACGCATGCAACATCTATGAAATGACAGGAACTTTAGGCAAACGGAGGCCTGCATGTTGTAACATTTTTGAGCCAAGCAATGATTTCTGGGATACTGGATGGCAACCTGATTTATCCAAACCACGTCAATATGCCAGCCTCCAGGTGGTCAGAGTCCAGAATTACATATAAAAATATTTAAAATCCTGTAAATAATCCCAGAGTGCTGTTAAAGTGTAGGAAACATCATGCCATGATGTTTTAAACATGTTTTTTGAGTCTGTGGGTGCGGTACTCCTTTAAGACTTCTCCATTGTCTAATTGTATTGTAGGATACAACTCAGAAAGATGAGCTTAAAAACTGAAAGTGATAAAACCATGCAAAAATATTGGCATATTATCATTGTCTTTATTGTGAGGTAACAATTTTGCAGAAAAATATTTCTTCTCTTTGTGTTTTTATTCATATTTTTCTAAAAGAAGACAATAGTAGTAGTAAATGTAACAGTAGGCATGCTGCTCTAATCACCACTAGGAAAGAACGGAAGACAAACAGAGCCTTAAGCTCATAATCAATAATAACTAGCTTGCTACCAGGAGAAAATCAATCATGCAAGCATGTGTGACACTGAAGTACAACAACATGTACAGAACAATAAACTTTGATATTGTTCTGTAATTGAAAGGTGAAGCTTGGCATTTACTTTTCTTATTGCATCCTGCTGGATATATGAGAAGCACACCATTGTGAATAAGACTCAAGGCTGAACAGTTAAATGTTCTGTTTCTGACTCTAATAAACACTGCATAACTTGAAGCAATTCTCACAACTTCTTTCTGTTCCCGGGACACCCCTGAAAATGACCTATGTTCTGCTTGAGCTAACCTGGATAGTAAAGTATATCACCTAGTGATATCATGTTAGAAAGGACTCAGATTTTAGCTTGTGCTCCTTTAATGTGCTTTGTGTAAAACAAAATTATTATATATCTGATGGCAAACATAGCATCTGTGGAAGCAGTTAAGCAATAAATAAGCAAATATGTTTAAATAGCAATGTTATGATTACTTCCATGTGTGTTTTCTTTGTACAGTTATATATTAATTAAGCAACTTGAATAACACATTCAATAGTTTTATCCTGAAGACAACACAGCTTGTGAAAAAAAGCAGTTGGCCTTTGTGTGTGTGTGTGTGTGTGTGTGTGTGTGTGTGTGTGTGTGTGTGTGTGTGTGTGTGTGTGTGTGAGCGTGTGTGTGTGTATGTGTGTGTCTGCGTGCGTGCCCGTGTGTCTCTTTGTCTGTCTGTAACTAACTATACAGCCATTCCATAATGATAAAGCTGCATTTTAAAATTGTCCATAAACTAATTGCAATAGCAGCATTGCCAGTGGAGAGAGTAAACCTTCTTTCTACCTGAGGAATTTCAACAACAAAGGCTGTTGGGTAAATTATAACCTTACCTCTACTGTTAAACTATACCAGGATAAATACATGTTAAAAGAATGACTTTGTAAAGAGTGATTGGCCATCCAGACCTTCAGAAGGTTTTTATATAATCCAATTATAACCCATTTCAGTTATGAGATTGCGAGGCCCTACACTGTACTTACAGCATTCCCTGCATTCCCACAACCAGCAACTTAATAAACGTTCCTTAAGCTACTTAGCTTTAAGGGGTAGGTCTTTAAAACTATTTATTAAAAGGTTTAATAGCTTGTTCTGCTATTACAAACAATCTAATAAACAAATGAATAGAAGAGGTCATTTTCCTGGTAATGGCATGCAAGCTATCATTAAATCATATATAGCTTCATTGGTTCATACATACTTGCTAGGTTCTCATAGGTTCATATACGAGTGCTAGGCTAATGACCCCCAGGGGGGCTTTTTTAAGCCTAGTCATGCTTCCCAGATGTAGCTGACAAGTTTTGATACCCTAGGGTTATTTTAAGGGGGGGGGGTGTAGGCTTGGGTATGAATATTCAAGCATTTGCTGCTAGTATAGCCTGTTTATGGTTCCCTGCCATAAACAGGCTATACAATAGAAGGAGGAAACTAGTTTGGAAATAAAGCAAATCCCAAGAAGGAAAGGCATCCCTGATCAGTATCAGTAAGAAACTAAGGTCCCTCATGAAATCATCCAAGGCTAACTTCGAAAAAAAAAATAGCCAAGGATTCAAAAGATAACCACAAAGCCTTCTTTAGCTATGTTAAGAATCTAAGTGGCAACTCACAGATATGCTCTGAGCTAGTGCAAAATAGCACAAAATATACTGAACCTACTGATATTGCCAACATCCTGGCAGATAGATTCAGTGAAAACTTCACCCATTCTCACCTCCAAAAGGGCCCACAACAATACCGGAAGAGTGTAGTGTCCCGGAAATCACAGACGCACAGGTGAAAACAGCCCTTTCAAAAGCCAAAAACACAGCATCGATGTGGCCAGATGGTGTCCCAGGCTGCGTCTTGCACAAACTACAGAATTAACTAACCCCCCACCTAAACACACTGTTCAACCTCAGCATCTCCACAGGCTACGTGCCCATAGAATGGTGCACAGCAATGGTTATTCCTCTCCACAAAGGAGGGGCCACAACTGGCTTTGGTAACAATCGCCCCATAAGCCTGACTAGCCTGGTCTGCAAGGCTATGGAGCACATCATCATGGAACTCATTAACAAAGACATTATAGGTTTATAGGTTCATAGGTTCATACTAGGCTATCTGCCCTAGGGCATTTACAAGCCTAGCCAGAGTGTGTTTGGCTTTTGCCACCCATTGGAATGAGTTTACTGCTCCCTTTTTAAGGTTAGTTTACTGTGCCTCTGTCTAGCAGTGACACAGAAGTGACCCCCGGGGTGAACCTACGATCTCCCATCCACTCATCAAGATTCCTCTTGAAGAGTCAGTGAGGGGCTCTGCCTAACATGGACTGGGATTTTATTCCAGAGTGAAGGGAGCCTCTGCGTTATGAATCTGTCCCTCCAGCATGTCCTATTTATTTCTGTGCTGGAACCTCCAAACACTTGACCCGACCCACTTCAGCTTTGTTAAGGGCAGATCATGCCTACTAAACCTGGTTGACTTCTTTGAGACAGTCACTAAGGCCATAGATGAGGGAAAGGTGGTTCACACAGCCTACCTTGATCTCGCCAAGGCTTTCAACACTATTCCCCACTCGGGTATTACAGAAAAATTCACCAGCTTGAACATAAACCTCTACGTCACGAGGTGAGTTGCCAACTGACTTACAGACAGATCTCACACGGTAAGAATAGCGGGCTCCAGGTCCAACACTAAAACAGCCACAAGTGGTGTCTCACAAGGCTCGGTCCTGGGACCCCTACTGTTTGGCATATACTTCTCGGAAGTACAGGCAAACACAGGAGGACTATGGCTAACCAAGTTCGCCGATGACTGCAAACTGGGAGCCATAATTGACTCTCCAGCTGACACTGACATCCGCCAAAAGGGCCTTACTGAGATGGACACCTGGTGTCAAAGTCATAGCCTCAAGCTAAATGCCAAAAAATGCATAGTCATCATGTTTGGGAAAAACAAAACACCCATGAATTACCACATAGGTGGCAGCCCCTTAATACAGAAGAGGTAATAAGAGATCTGGGGACCCAGGTAGATAGTAATCTCTCCTTTGACAATCATATTGCCAAAGTAGTTAGGAAATCCTTCTATGTGGCCCATCTAATTACTAAAAGGTTCACATCTAGAAATAAAGAGGTTATAGTGCCCCTCTACTTGTCACTCATCAGACCCATCATAGAGTATAATACTCCATTTGGGATGTACCTCACAAGACACTTCCAACAGCTGGAAAGACCACAATAGTACCTCACCAAGAGGATTACTGGCCTCAAACATATGTCCTATGCAGCCCGACTGAAAAAACTCTGGCTGTACTCAGTGGCATATCGCTTACTCAGAGGTGATCTCTGCCTGACTTACAAAGCCATGTCCAACTCAGAATTGATAGACATGCTCCACTTAAAAAAATCCAAGTCACTGCAAGCCACACACTCTAGTGAGCTAATCCTCACCACAACAATAAATAGAACATGCTGGAGGGATAGATTCCTGTCATAGAGACTCCCCATGCTTTGAAACAAAATTCCAAAGTACATTAGGCAGAGCCCCTCACTAACAATCTTAAAGAGAAACCTTGACGAGTGGATGGGTAACAGAAAATACACCCCTGGGATCACTTCATTGGTTCTGCTTGACAGAGGATCAGTTACTTAATCAATGGGCTGGCGAAAGCCGACACACTCTGGCTAGGCTTATAAATGCCCTCAGGCAGATAGCCTAGTACCTACCTATAAACCTATGAACTTATTTACAGGCTGCAAATGTCCATTTCCACATACACTGGTCCATATTATGCTTGAATTGGGTTAAGGAGGAACTTTGTTTCACATGAAAGGGAAGCCTTTTCCAGAGAAGGGGACAGTCTCTGAGACTCCTACCTATCCCTCCAACATGCCCCATTTATGTTGCAGATGATGATTAGCTCCCAGGATCAGGTAATACTGGTGCTATTTGTTTTGTGGCTATGCACCAGGTTCATCAGACTGGGATCAGAGAAGACTTTATTGGTCAGGCATTGATTGCCTGTCAGCAGTCTGCAGAAGACTGAATGCAGGGATAGGGTTTTTAGGTGGTCTGTGTAGGACATGCTCTTTATGCCCTGAATTATTTTTGGAAGGAACCTCTGTTGATGCTTCATGTGCAGTAGATCAGGGAGACTAGAGTCTTTTGAGGCTCTGTACATGAAGCAGAGATCACCCCTCAGTAACCTGTATGATACTGAGAAGGACAAGGCTTTGAGACTGTCAAAATAGTTTTCATGACATAGGCCTTTGATTTTTTTGGTGAGAAAGTGTTGCGGTCATAGGTGTGTACTAGGTTAATTGCCCTGGAGACTTTTCAAGCCTAGTCCATAGGATTACCCTGGCATCGTGCCACCTGACCTTAGTTCCCAGTGCCTCTGTCGAGTAAAGTCACTGGAGTGATCCCTGGGGTGAATTTTCTATTTCCCATCCACTCATCAGGATTTCTCTTGAAGAGGGCCAGTGAGGTGCTCTGCCTGCCATGTATGCTAAGTCTATTCCATAGCATGGGCAGTCTCTGGGTTATGAACCTGTCCCTCCAGCATGTTCTGTTGATTGTGGTAATGAGGCTGAGGTCTTTGGACCGTGTGGTGCTGAGGGACTGGGATTTCTTTAGTTGTAGCATTTCTAACAGAGCTGGGTCAAACATGGCTTTGTAAGTCAAGCAGAGATCGCCTCTAAGTAGGCAATGTGAGACAGAGAATAGTAGGATTTTTTTAGTCTGCCCATATAGGACAAATGTTTAAAGCCTAGGATCCTCTTTGTGAGGTACTTTTGTGGCCTCTCCAGTTGATATAGGTATTTAGTGAGGTACATGCCAAATGGGGCATTGTACTCAATGATTAGCCTAATGAGGGAAGTGTAGAGGGAGACAATGACATCTTTCTTCCTGGATGCAAAACCCTTAGTAATGAGATGTGCCACATAGAAGAACTTTCTGACCACAGTGACAATGTGGTGGTCAAAGGAGAGGCTGCTGTCAACCTGTGTTCCCAGATCTCTTATAACACCTTCTGTGTTCAGTGGACTACCATCAATGTGGTAATTCATGAAAATCAGGTTTTTCCCAAAGGGGATGACAACACATTTTTTTGCCATTGAGCTTAAGGCCATGGTTCTGACACCAGTCATTGGTCTCAGTGAGGCCTTTCTGTAGGATGTCAACATCACTCAGGGAGTTAATAATAGCTCCCAACTTCCAATCATCTGCAAACTTTGTCAGCCAGAGTCCCTTCATGTTGGCCTGGACTTCAGAGAAGTAGATACCAAACAGGAGAGGACCCAGGACCAAACCCTGTGGGACTCTTGTGACTGGTCAGCAGTCTGACTTGTAGTCAGCTACTATCACACTGTGGGTTCTACCTGTGAGCCAGTTTGCAACCCACCTAGTGATATAGGGATTGATGCCTAGCTTAGTGAGTTTTTCTATGATTCCTGAGTGTGGAATGGTATCAAAGGCCTTGACCAGATCAAGGTAGGCTGTATGAACCACGTTGCCTTCATCCGCAGCTCTGGTGACCGACTCAAAGAAGTTGATCAAGTTGATCAGGCATGATCTACCCTTCACAAAACCAGACTGAGTGAGATCCAGAGTTTGGAGATTCCCTATATCCTTGTTTATTAGGTCCATGATGATGCATTCCATAGCTTTACATATCAGACTTGTCAGGCTAATGGGGCAATAGTTCCCAGGGTCTGTAGTCGCTCCTTCTTTGTGGAGAGGGATGACTGTAGCAGTGCACCATTCAGTAGGGACAAAGCCTGAGGTGAGGCTGTGATTGAACAGGGCACACAGGTGAGGTGCCAATTCACTCTGTAGTTCATGTAGAACAAGCCAGGGATATTGTCAGGTCCCATAGAAGCTGTATTCTTGGCCTTGGACAGTGCAGTTTTAACCTGAGCAGCAGTAATACTGGGTGCCTGGCAATCTACTGGTATTATAACAGGTCCCGGGGGGGGTAAAGTTGGCACTGAATCTGTTAGCCAGTATATTGGCAATATCTGTTGGCTTGGTATAGGAGTTACCATTGTGCATTACCTCAGAGCAAATCTGGGTATTGCCGTGGAGATTCTTTACATAACTATAGAAGGCCTTGTGGTTTTCTTTACTATCTGCTGCAATTCTGTTTTCATAGCTAGCTTTAGAGGATTTGATGAGGGATCTCAACTTTTTGTTGAGGCTAATAAGGGAAATTCTCCATTCTTGGGATGTCACCTTATTCCGCATCAGTTTCTTCCTTCTGTTGTAGAGTTTGTTTATGGCAGGGGACCACCAGATTGGCTTCCTTTTTTTGGAGGAGAGCTTCTTGGTTCTGTTGGGTATGCCAAGATCCATGCATTTGTGTAAGTGTTCATACAGTGCATTGGTGAATGATTCGGCAGTCATGCAACTGATCTCCATTTGCATGGTTGCCGTGAAGTTAGCCACCTCTGTTTTTAGGAGCCCGAAGTTCTCTTTGGAGAAGTTTTACCTTTGCTGGGTGGGAGAGATGTAGATTTCCAAGGTGATTAGTTTATGGTCAGATCTAACCAGGGAGGAGTTGACTACTGGTGTAGAGCAACAGTCGCCCATATTAGTAATGACCAAGTCAAGGATGTTACTACCTCTAGTGGGGGTAAGAACGAGCTGGTCCAGGGCATTGGAATTAATGAATTCCAGGAAACACTTGGCAAGTGTATTGGTACATGAGTAGTTTTCCCATTTAATGGAGGGGTAGTTGAAGTTGCCCAGTATGAGAGTGTTAGGTTGGACACTAATACTCTCCAGGGTGCTTTGGAATGTGGATTGTGAGTCTTGGGGCATGGTTGGGGACCTATAGCACACTACAACCTGAATCTCTGTTTTACCCAATGTTAGCTGCACCTGAAGTATCTCAGATGAGTTATGTTGGGCTACTAGTCTGGAGGTGTGCACATCTTTTATGAATATGGAAACACCACCGCCTTTGGAGCATTGGCCCAAGTTTTGGGGCCAAAGGTGTGGAATGAGTTATAGCCTGGTAGTGCATGGGGTGCATTCTGCTGCCTTGAACCAGGTCTCTGTTATGGCACAAATGTCGATGTTCTCCATTTTAAGAAGTGCTTCGAGTGAGTGCATTTTGAGATTTAGACTTCTAGCATTGAGCAGCATGACCCTCAAATTGCATTTGTTTGCAACTGTTGCAGTGGTAATTTGGTATTTGGAACACCACCTAAAAAAGGCACTATTGGGGTGGCAAGAGCCTTGGCCAGTATCTTGAAGTCCAGGGGTGACAGATGCAGGCCATCTCTGGCAAAGCATTGAGGTCTGTCAATCATGTCATCCCAGGCAGGTAGCTACTGGATCCCCTTAGAATGACACCAGAAAACTTGCCAGTTGTTGAAATAAATAATTTTCTGCTTGCACTGTGGTATCATTCTGGGTGATGGTATGATGCTGCTCAGGGCTAGGGTCATATCCGCCTGGGCTACATAATCTGAGAGCTCCTGCATGTCTCTTTTCATGTAGTCCAAGGAGGTACGTCTCAGGTCATTCACACCCACATGTACAATGACAGAGTCATATTTGTACCTGTTGTTGAGGGACCTGAGTGCATGCATTATGTGGCAGATCCTGGTGCCTGACATGCAGCTGACTGTTACTTTTTCCTTATTCAACCTAGTGAGTGGGACGTCAGTGTGCCTCACTATTGAGTCACCTATGACTAGTGTGTTGGGCATGATGTTTTGCCTTAGGGGCATTAGTTGAGTGGCACACTGTTTAGGAGAGTTATGTGTCTTGTAATTAGTGTTGTGTTGTGGTGGTTGAGTGCATTTCTGCCTTGGAGGTCTCTGCTGTTTGTGTAGATTTTTATTGAGAGCCTCCACGAAGGTGGGTGCGCGGTTTGTGTTTCTATGTGAAGGCAGTGCTGGTGTGTGTTCTGGAGGGCTATGTGTTCCATGTGGTGTGGTGCAAGTGTTGACCTTCTCCTCTTGACCAGCTATTCCAGTCTTGGCTGGAGAGTGCATGGCTTCCAATGTGGATATATAAGTGCATCTCCCATAAGTCTGAGTGTTGGGAGGTAAGAGGAGAGGGTTGTCAGTGTACATGAGGCAGTTGCTACATTGCCTCAGGATGCCCAAGTTCACCAGATTAATAGGTGAATGCACAGAGAACTGACCTTCAGACATGCCTGGAGGGGTGAGCATCAAGAATAAGTACTGGAGATGTTTCCTTGTGAAACATTTAGTGTTGGTAGCACTTTTGTATGCTACAATAATTGCTACAAGAAGTCTGGTAAAGTTCTATACTAATAAGCTAGTAAAAGTGCAGTAGAGGAGAGAGCTAGTAGATCTAAGAGAAAAATTGAAGAGCAGACTTTGGCACCACTCAGAAGCTTACAAACAAATTGACATATAGTTATAGGAGAGGTTACAACATAAAAAAATATTTTAGAAAAAAAGAAATGTCATAACCAAGGAGAAATTGTTCAAAATAAAGTAAGTACTTTTAAATGTGGTAGATGCCCCCAGTGTCCATTCATAGCGGGGGAAAAAACAGTAACATTACCTAGTTTGAATATTACATTGAAGTCTAAAAAATATAGAAGTTGTTATACGAAGGGGTTGGTTTATTTAGTTTATTGTAAATCCTGTGGGGGGTATTATATTGGCAAAACGGAACACTATTTGAGAAAAAGGATATATGAGCATATGAGAGATATAAATCGCAAGAACGAAAACAATGCTTTATACAGACATTCTTTAACATGTGACGAGGCCAACTTTAAATTTTGGGTGGTTGAGGTGGTGGACCAGTTAGATAGAGGGGGTGACTGGGAAACCAAATTGGCATATAGGGAAATGATATGGCAGCTCAGGCTAGATGCCTGTAGTGGTAAGGGCCTGAACGATCACATATCCATTGTTCCAGCCCTTAAATTACTATCTAATGACCCTAAAAAACATACATCATTTGTATATATTATATATTTCAATTAATCATTTTATGTACAATAGTTCAGTTGTGCTATGAATTGTATAGTTATTTTTATTTTACTCATTCATGTATATTTGCATATATTGATGCACATATACATATATTTATACAGATCATGGTTTTGGTGATATGTTTTTATATGTATTTGTATTTGACTGATATGTATAAGTAGTTTTTAAATAACCATATAATGATTTATTTGTGCATATGTATATATATATATATATATATATATATATATATATATATATATATATATATATACACACACAATATGTGTATATATATATTTTTTTTTTTTGATGGACATACATACACACACATATATATACACACAAATTCACATGGATTGTGAATGTAAAATGATAGAAGGTTTTTAATAAGTTTTTTAATAAGTTTTTTAAAAGTTTTTTAAGAGTTTAAGAATGTATTGAGACGAATACTTTTGTTCATATCATGAAAGATAGCCAGTTCACTTTATTTCAGCACATTGTTCAATTATCCTATTATTTGATTAATTATCACTTGACCAATTACCAATTATTTTACTGTTTTGGAAAATGTACAAAAGGCATTTAGTGTGTGATGGTATTTTATTCTGATGAGGTCTCCAGTTTCTGGAGATGAAAGCGTTAAATCAATTTGTTAATAAAGACGTTTTGTGACATCTTTGGAAATACTTCTTGAACTTTGGACGTGGTGTTGGTGCAATGGTGTATTTTTCAGGAAGACAGCCTTCATTGTAGCTCAGACTACCGTGGTATTTGTACAAAATTTGCCTTATTACTGACATGATGGGGTTGGTATTAGACCACAATTATATTCATTTTGAAAACGAGTTTTTTAGGCAAATTAAGGGTGTGGCAATGGGAGCCTCATGTGCTCCCATTTTTGCCAACTTGGTGATGCTCGAATGAGAATTAGAATACTTGTTTAAATCCGAATTTTTTCAGTATATTCAATACTATACCAGATTTTTAGATGATCTTTTTGTATTGTGGAAAGGGTCTGCTGATAGATTTCTGAATTTATTATTTACATCAATAGTACAACTGATTTTTTCAAATTTACTCATTGCATAAATACTAGAGGGATTGCGTTTTTGGGTACTTACATCTGTCATGGGGATGAAGGATTTATATCCTGTATATATAGGAAAGAGACTTTTTCTAATGATTATCTGGAGTATAGCAGTAATCATCCCCCACATGTGTTTAAAAATATTTTTAAAGGGCAGTGCATTAGGGCTGCCCGCATGTCATCCAACAGAGGAATTATGTTAAAAGAAATGGAATTTATTAAATCATTGTTTGTGGTCAGGGGGTACCCTGAAACTCTTTTGAATGATGTAGTTATGTACGTCACTAGTGAGTGGGGCAAAAAGTATGTGCCCCTATTAGGAAATGTTGGTAGTGTGAATACATCTCAAAAAATGAATTCAAAAGATGAACCGGGTCATATGGTTTGTGTATTGATGTACTCACAGGTAGTATATAATATAGAAGCTATCATCAGAGAGCAATGGAATCAGGTTATTAGGGACGATGAAATTATACAGATATTAGGTACACATCCCAAGATACTATATAAGACTGGATTTAACATCAAGAAGTTATTAGAATCTAAGAGCATTGACAAGAAAAGGGGAATTTCACGAACTAAAAAATGTGGAGCTTGCAATCAATGTCAATTTATTAATGAGGTGGAAGGATGCAAGTTGGACAATTTAAACAGAACATATTTATATAGTAGAGGTGGTAATTGCAATACAAAGTTCGTGATCTACTTGGCTACCCATGTAGAATGCAACGCATTCTACATAGGTAAGACCGAGAGACAGTTCAAACGACGTATTTACAATCATATATATTGCATTAGGACCAAGGACAAAAAGAATGCCTTATATCGGCATATACTACATAGAGGGGACACACATCATTTCAAATATGTAATCATTGACAAAGTGGGGATTTCACCATATGGTGGAAATATTAAAGCTTTGTTGGGCATGAAGGAAAGTAGGTGGCAGATTTTTTCTGACGCCACTAGATATCCAGGTATCAATGATTCGATAAGTATAAAACCATATTTAATTATGTCTTAATAATTTTTTATAGATAAGCAATATACAAGGTTTTATTTATAGCATTTAATTATTTATTTAGTACAAATCATAATAGATGAGATTAGTATAGTGTAATATAGATGTTTTTAAAATATGCTTTTATTTAACTATATTAGAATGTATATGATTTATGTATGTAATGTGTGTGTTTCTTTAAGTGCGCTATTTGATATGGCTTTTTGGCGCCAATTTTTGTATATAAAGAATGTAGTATTGAGTATCTTTGTTCTGATGAAGTCTGCGTGTCAGATGAAAGCGCTTAACCTGCATTTTGTGGAGTTTCGTATTAAATTTATTTTGTTTATTGTTCGAGCCGAGGCGTCAGTTGTTTTTCTGGTACCAGACTATTTTTTGTCAATTACGTTGTTGCCTTTATTGTGGAGTATATATACAATACCTATAACCTATAACTACAATTATACGTAAACATTAACTCAGTTTATCTGGTTAAAATTTTTAGTTTAAGAAAGCATGCAATGGAACAACTCTCATTTAAACCAGGGTACATACAGGCATTAGTCTGTAGGATCCATAGTAATTCTAGTTTTTCTAGCAAAATGTTGATAGGACCCCCTCTCCCTTCTGTATTTACTTGGTCTATTACCTTGAATTTAAAATTATGTGTCGGGCATTCATTAATATGCCTTGTTAATGCATTTTCCAGTTTTTATTGATACAGTACATGTGTTCATATATATGTTCTTTTAGTTTCCGTTTGTTTTTTCCAATGTAAAAGGTGGGGCAGGACTGACACTGAGCTAGGTATATCACTAATTTAGAATTACAATTGTATTTCTTCATTAAGTGGTATGCGTTGCGTTGAATATGCCATTTACTACCTGTCTCTATATACTTACAGTAGTAACACATTTCACATTTGAACATCCCTATGTTCTGTGTCAAACACACTAATGGACTTTCTATGTAATTTTTTAAGTTAGGTCCCCTCCTGACAATAATGGTTGGTTGTTCACGTATTTTCTTTATGATTTCTCTCTCTCTGAGCTCATTAATGAATGATTTTTCTGTACAATTCTTTTAATTTCTCTTGCTTGTAAACTGTAGGTGGTGAACAAATTAATCAATGAATTATTCATATCATTGGTATCACATGACTGTTTTTTTAATTTAAATAGCACAAGAAATCAAATTAATGTATGTCTGATGAAGTTTGTATCACTGATCAAACGAAAAGCGCTTCATGTTATTGTTTTTAGTGAATAAATCAGTTCTTGTTGGCTACAATTCGTTTCCAGAAGCTTTTTCTTTGTGTTTCAGTTTGTAAGTTTGTGCGACCTTGGAAATTTTAGGATATTTAATTTAGCCATACCATTACTCAGGTTTTGTAGAATAGCCTTTGTATAATCCCTCAATACTGAGCTGTATGAGGACTGTTGATTTCAGATGTATGACTCCCCAGACTCTGGAATAGGCTGGCCATACACGTCAAGCAGAGTGCCTCCTTGGCCCTCTTCAAAAGGAACCTTGACGATTGGATGGGAGATAGTAAATTCACCCCAGGGATCATGTCAGTCGCCCTGCTAGACAGGGGTCCAGGGAAGTAAATATTGTGGGAAGAAATATCCAGGAAATTGTTATGGCTAGGCTTGTATAGGCCCTAGGGCCGATAGCCTAGTACCGGCCTATGAACCTATAAACCTATATGACTGACTTATCGTACTAATTGACGATGGAGGAAGTTACAGCTGTTGGGGAACAGAACCATCCCATATTGGTGAGGACCAAGTCCAGGATTTTGTCGCCCTTAACTGGAGTGCAGATTAACTAGTACAGAGAGTTTTATTTATGAAATCCAGAATTCCCTGTCTTTATAAGGAAGCATATTATGCATTTTATAATAACCAAATGGTTAAGCATAGAGATGAATGAGGAGAAAAGTAGGATTTTTCAATTCATGGACTTCAAGAATATCAGGAAGACTCTTACCAGTTGTACTTCAATGTGTGAGCACTAAAACCTTGCCATTGCCCCTAAACATAACTCTACACCTTGTCTTACAAAAAGAAAATGTCTGTAACACTACCACTGATTAGACAAATTAGAAGCTTGTGTTATGGAAGGGTTTTAGTGTAAATATATTAAAAGGAAATTGCTTTCTTTTTGACATCTTTAGTAAATTCGGTTTTAAGAATGTTTGGTAGTGTGATTGTTCACTTTATTGTGTTTGAGGCTCTTTTTTAAGATTGTGATATTGCAATCAAATATGGGAAATCAAAATCACAGGAGCCTACAGACTACTCAGAGGCAATCTCTTCCTTGCACAGAAGGCTATCGCTGACCCTGCTTTATTGGAAATACATATCCGCAAGTCAAATAGTACACAGGTTACTTGGTCTAAAGACCATAACCTCATATGTGACATTATTAGAATCTACTGGAGGGCAGATTTGTCTCCCTGAGGTTACCTCACCTTTGGAACAGACCCCCACTTTATGCCCAACAGAACATCTCATTGGCCCTCTTCAAACACAGTCTGGACGACTGGATGGGTAACTGTAAATTCACCCCAGGAGTTCCACCTGTGACCCTCTTAGGTGTTGATTGTGGAAATAAGGGTAGAACTTGGCTAGGCTTGTAAGGGCCCTAGGGCCATTAGCCTAGAAACTTCCTATGATCCCATATGTATATGTATATGTATATGTATATATATGCATATATATATATATATATATATATATATATATATATTATATATGTCTATTTTTGTTTGTTGAAAGCTCATTCTTTAGAAACACAAAATTATGATCACAATTATGCGAAAGTGCACTTAACTGAAAGTGCACATCCACGAATACTGGTTCTCCCTACTGGTAATAAAAACAAAAAACACACACTGCAGCACCAAAGCACACTACAGTGGGGATAAGAGAATATACCTGTTTCCCCACTGTAATGCGATCTCGGAGTTAGTTAGTATATATAAAGTAGTGTAGGTGTGGCGGGCTTGCACCCCTACAAAACTGCTTTTGTAGTGTGTTTTTTTGTTTTTATTACCGGTTCGTAGAACTGGTATTCATGAAAGTGCACTTTAGCATAATTGGGATTGCACTTTTGTTTTTTGAAAGAACGAGCTTTTGATAAACAAAAGTTTACACACACACACACACACACACACAAATAATATAAATATATAGATACGTGTGTGTGTGTGTGTGTGTGTGTGTGTGTGTGTGTGTGTGTGTGTGTGTGTGTACACTGTCACATGAATAGATGATAGATAATTGAGTAACAATGAAGCATGGTAAATACATATATACTTTATCCGGCAGTGCAAACACTCTCAGACACCATAACACTGAGCAAACGTAGCACATTATCTTTTAATATATACGCACACAAATAAATGTTCCTACAGCACCTGCAGAAAACCTAAATCTTTCACCTTAATCCACCATATTACACACACACACACACACACACACACACACACACACACACACACACACACACACACGTACACACACACACACACACAGACACACACACACACACACACACACACACACACACACACACACACACACACTAAGAGCACATACCTTGCTAGTATGAAACCACTGGTACTAGATTTAGCACTACTCACTTATGAATCAGCTATGCACTCACTTATGATCAGCTATGCTCAATCATTGCAACATTTGATGACTTTTAATTATGATCTCCTTGGGCAACCACAGCTGCATTCAGTCACTTCAGTATTTTACCGCTTGACTATCATCTCTTCCCTAACAAAATAAACTGCAAACACAAGTAAATCTGCTATATTATTAGAGTGTTAAAAACAGGAAAGAATTGCACTTCTGAAAGGATGCATACATATTAATATTGTTAAAGGGTGTATGGTCAGTGCAGAATATTGGTAGAATGTGGTCACTCACAACTAGTGGAAGGTTATCTGCAGTAACTTATCTAAAACATTGTAAAGAAATGAATTATGTGTTATCCTAAATTATTGACTTGAACAATAGTGGTGAATTGGTCAGTGTAAATAAAAATGAAACTGTGATAGTGACTCATATTTTATTTATTTATTTATTTATTTATTTATTTATTTAAATTTGTTGACCGGGAGTGTCCGACTGGACATAGGTCCATTTTCAGCGGCGGCCCGGGGAGAAAAGCTCCACAGTAAAATAAACAGACAGTAGTTACACTGGATTACATAGAGATTAACAATTTAACATAGCAATTACTTACAACATATTTATAGATGAAGAACATAGTACATCAGTAGACAACTAGAATCTTTATCTGTGAAGTACATAACAGACATTAACAAATGTTACAATGAAAAGTTCCTGCTGTATAATAAGTACTAGGCTTATGAGCATCTGAGCTTGCTATAATCAAGGTAGTTAGTGGAGTGGAAAGAAAGGTAGTGGTTGGATGGGGTGGATGATATTAGAGTGGGAGTTGCAAGGCATAGCCAGCATGTTTTTAGGTGCGCTTTTAGTAAAGTTTTAAAGTGGGTGCATGATGGTATGGAGGTAATTGTGGGTGGGAGTGAGTTCCATAATTTGGCTATGGCACAAGAGAATAGTGCTTCACCAGCAGAGTTATTGGCTTTAGTGATCTGCAAGTGATTTTTGTTGCTGGATCTTAGTGGTCTGGTGGTGCGATAGGGTTGGAGTAGATTCTGGAGGGATGGGACATTTAGTGGATGGTTTACTAGTTTGTGGGCGAGTGAGAGTTGATACCACTGAAGGAGGTGAGGGAGTTCAAGCCAGCCCATTTCAGCAAGTGAGAGACAGTGTGACTACGGTAGGATGCCCCTGTGGCGAATTTGGCGATTTTGTTGTAGCAGGTCTCTAGCTTGTTTAGATCGCATTGCCTTAGGATGGTATATATTGGAGAGGCATAACGTAGGGTGGAGATAAGGTGGGAATTTGTTATTGAAATCTTTGCTGCTTTGGTGAGAAATTGCTTATTTCTGTATAACGCTCCTAGTTTTTTGTGGACTTTTTTTATGGATATGTGAATGTCAAATTTTAGTTTATTGTCTATTTCCACTCCTAGCAATTTGGTGTGTTCAGTTGGGTATATAGTGGTGTTGTTTTTTGCTGTGATGTTAAAGTGAGAGTTGTTTTGAGTATGTTTGGTGGGTTGGAAGATGAGTGGTTTAGTTTTGTTTGGGTTGAGTATTAATTGGGCATCGGATAACCATGTTTCAACAGAGGAAAAGGCTTCCTGTGTGACTTTTTGCAGTTTGGGTAGGGACTGAGCTGAGCAGATGATGGTCGAGTCATCTGCGTATTGTATGAGTGTGCCATGTTTGGTGGCAGAGGCTAGATTATTGGTGTAAACAGAGAAGAGTAGGGGTCCAAGGATGGATCCTTGGGGAACCCCTATGGAGACAGGTAGTTGGGGAGATATGTCATTCTGCCATACAACGGATTGTTGGCGGTCAGACAGGTAATTCTGAAACCAGTTGGTGACTGATTGTGAGAAGGATAGGTTATTCAGGACAGAGATAAGTTTTTTGTGTGGCACCATGTCAAATGGAAAGTAGCAGAGGAGAGATAGCCATTGTTTTTATGCAGAAGGATAGCGTTAGTAAAGGAGAGTAAGGCAGTGGAGGTGCTATGGTTTGGTCAGAAACCATGCTGAGTACTGGAAAGGAGGTCGTTAGTAAGGAGGTAGTCTGAGACCTGAGAGTGTATGCATCTCTCTAGTATTTTGGAGAGTGGAGAGAGAGTAGCTATGGGGCAGTCATTTTTTAGTTCTGCGGAGGGTCCGCCTTTGTGGAGGGGAATTATATGTGATACTTTCCACAATGTGGGAACGTAACTTTCTGACAGAGATCGGTTAATCAAGATGGATACTGGGTAGGCCAGAGCATTAGCTGCGATTTGTAGATATTCGCTTGGGAGGTTGTCTGCTGCTAATTTGGTGGGTTTAAGTTTAGTTAAGAGTTTTTTATGTTGGAGGTAGGTACAGGAGAAAAAGAGAAGGCAGTGGGGAGATTACTAGTTGAAGGTGTGGTTTGGAGGGGAGGGGGGTTGTGTTGTTTAGCTACTGATAGTATGGTTTGGGTGAAGTGTGTGTTGAATGAGGTAGCAATATTTTCTGAGGAGTGAGGGATGTTAGGAGGAGGGGTACTGACTTTACCTGGGTGTAGGATGGAGTTTATGGAGGACCAGAATTGTTTGGGTCTGTGTTGTGAGGAGACTAGGGAAGACTAGTAGTATTGGAATTTGTCCTGTTTTATTAGCTTTTTGACTCAATTGCGTAGTTCTAGGAATTTCTGTCTAGCTGAGGGGGTTTTGGTTTTGCACCAGTGCTCCCAGGCTTTATCCCTGTTTTTCATTTATGACTTAGTGGTTTTCTGTAGCCATGGGGAGGGTTGTGCTTTGGTTCTGGAAAATCTCATGGGGGCATAGTAATTAAGGATGTTCAGGAAGGTAGTATTAAAAAATTCAACTGCGTCATCTAGACTGAGGTACTTTAGAGGATGCCAGTTACATTCTTTGAGGGATGAGATGAATGTGAGTGGGTTAAAGTTTAGTTTTTACGTATTTGACGGTAGATGACAGGTTTAGCTTGGTATAGGTATTTTTTGAGTAGGAATGTTGGGGAGTGATCACTGAGGCTATCTGATAAGCAGCCTGTTATATATGACTGGGGGCTCTTACTGACTAGTATCCAATCCAGGGTAGTGTGCTTGCTGGAGTTTTTATTTATCCTGGTTGGTGACTGGACTAGTTGGGTGAAGCCATGAAGGTGTACATGATGGGTTGGATTGTTGCCAGAACAGGATTGCCAGTCAATATTGAAATCACCTAAGGTTACTGGCTAAGGCTCTTGCCACCCTATAGTGCCTTTTTTAGGCAATCTTCAAAGGACAAAACCACCACCGTAACAGGTACAAGCATGCAAAATCTGAAGGTAATGCTACTCAATGCTAGAAGTCTAAACCTCAAAATGCACTCTCTCGAGGCACTCCTAAAAATGGAGAACATCGATATCTGTGCAGTAACTGAGACCTGGTTCAAGGCTCCAGAGAGCACCCCTGCAATACCAGGCTACAACTCTTACCACACTTTTCGGCCACCAAACCAGGACCGAAACACTAAAGGTGGAGGAGTGTCAATATTCACCAAGGATATTCGCACCACCAGGCTAGTTGGCCAACACAATGTGTCTGAAATTCTCCAAGTGCAACTAACACTAGGTAAGACTGCAATCCAAATTGTAGCTTGCTACAGATGCCCCACCATACCCCAAGATTCTCACTACACCTTTCTAAACATACTGGAAAATATTAAGATAGAACCAAACACCCTAATACTGGGTGATTTTAACTACCCTGCCATTAACTGGCAAAACTACTCATGTCCCAACACCTTTGCGCAACGGTTCTTGGAATTCATAAATTCCAGCACCCTGGATCAACTAATCCATAGTCCCACCAGGGGCTCCAATATCCTAGACCTGGTCATTACCAACATGGTAAATCAATGCTCCATACCTATGGTCACCCCCTCGTTAGTCAGGTCTGACCATAAGCTAATCACCCTTAACATCCACATCCCACCCCCACCCCCAGTAAAGAAACCACCATAAAAAACTTCTCCAAAGCCAACTTCATGCTACTCAAGTCAGAAGTGACAAACTTCATGACACCCATGCAGACAGGAACTGAAAGTTCAACTGCTGAATCCTACACTAAAGCACTGTACGAGCACATCCACTCATGCATGAATCGTGCCATCCCAAATAGAACCAAAATGCTCTCATCCAAAAAGGAAGCCAATCTGGTGGTCCCCTGCCACAAACAAACTTTACAACAAAAGGAAGAAACTTTTGCAGAAAAGAGGAAAATCCCAGGATGCAAAAAACTCCCTTACTAGCCTCAGTAAGAAACTGAGATGCCTCATAAAATCCTCCAAAGCTAGTTACGAAAATAAAATTGCCAAAGATTCCAAAGACAACCACAAAGCATTCTATAACTATGTCAAGAATCTAAATGGCAATGCTCAGATCTGCTCTGAGCTAAAACAGAATGGCATTAAATATACTGATCCGAAGGATATTGCCAATATCCTGGCAGATCGATTAAGTGCCAACTTCACCCCCCTCTCACCCCCTAAATGGCCCATCTCAATACCGGACGATTGCCAAATTCCAGTAATAACGGCCACACAGGTACAAAACGCACTCTCTAAAGCCAAGAATACAGCATCCATGGGCCCAGATGACATCCTGGGCTGTGTACTACATGAACTACAGTATGAACTGGCACCTCACCTAAGTGTCATGTTTAATCATAGCCTCACCTCAGGTTTCATGCCCACTGAGTGGCGCAGAGCTACAGTTATCCCAATCCACAAGGGGGGATCCACCTTGGATCCCGGAAACTACAGTCCCATCAGTCTGACAAGCCTTATCTGCAAGGCCATAGGTTCATAGGTTCATAGGTTCATACTAGGCTATCTGCCCGAGGGCATTTATAAGCCTAGCCCATAGTTTTGTGGCTTACACCACCCCTTTAGTTTGGAGAAACTATGCCCATTATTTTGCTGTGCCTCTGTCGAGCAGTGACACTGAGGTAACCCCTGGGGTGTATCTGCGATCTCCCATCCATTGGTCAAGATTTCTCTTGAACAAGGCCAGCGAGGTGCTCTGCCTCACATAAACCGGGATTTTGTTCCACAGCATAGGGAGTCTTTGGGTGATGAATCTATCCCTCCAGCATGTCCTATTAATAACAGTGTCGAGGTTTAAGTCTCCCGCCCTTGTGGCTCTGAGGGATCTAGATTTTTTGAGATGAAGCATGTTCATCAAATCTGGGTTTGACATGGCCTTGTATGTCAGGCATAGGTCACCTCTGAGCAAGCGGTAAGCAACTGAATATAACTGGAGTTCTTTCAGTCGGGCAGCATAAGACAGATTTTTGAGACCCTTTATCCTTTTGGTGAGGAACTTTGTGGCCTCTCCAGCTGCTGCAAGTGTCGGGTCAGATACATTCGAATGGGGCATTGTACTCGATCATTGGTCTGATGAGTGATGAGTATAGGGAGACTATGACTTCCCTTGATCTAGATGTGAATCCCTTCATGATAAGGTGGGCAATGTAGAAGGTCTTCCTAACTACTTTAGCAATATGAGTATCGAATGAAAGGCTACTGTCAACCTGGGTTCCCAGGTCCCTAATAACTTCTTCTGTGTTCAGGGGATTGCCACCTATATGGTAGCTAGGGGTAACCTTATTTTTCCCGAAGGGTATGACTATGCATTTCTTGGCATTTAACTTTAGGCCATGGCTCTGGCACCAGTTATCCATTTCTGTGAGACCCTTCTGAAGGATATCTGTGTCGGATGTGTTTTCAAGTACGGCGCCCAGTTTGCAGTCATCTGCAAACTTTGTCAGCCATAACCCTCCTGTGTTTGCTTGTACTTCAGAAAAGTAGATCCCAAACAAGAGTGGGCCCAGGACTGAGCCCTGTGGGACACCACTTGTGACAGGCTTTGAGTCTGACATGGCGCCAGCAACTCTGACCCTGTGGGTTCTGTCACTCAGCCAGTTTGCAACCCATCTTGTAATGTATGGGTTTACATTTAAGTTGATGAGTTTTTCAATGATACCCGAGTGAGGTATTGTATCAAAAGCCTTCGCCAGGTCTAGGTAGGCTGTATGGACTGCCTTTCCTCGTCAATGGCCTTGGTGATTGTTTGAAAAAGTCAACCAAGTTTAAAAGGCATGATCTGCCTTTGACAAAGCCAAACTGGGTTGGATCCAAAGTCTGCAAGTTCCCTATGTCTTTATTTATGAGATCCATTATGATCCTCTCCATGGCTTTGCAGATAAGGCTTGTCAAGCTAATGGGACGGTAATTTCCAGGGTCGGTGGAGGCACCGCCTTTGTGGAGTGGGACCACAGTCGCTGCGCCACTCCTGGAGTGTATCCAGAGGTGAGACTAAGATTAAACAGCTGTCCTAACTGTGGGTTTAATTCCTCGTTGAGTTCATGGAGCACACAGCCGGGGACACCATCAGGTCCCATGGATGCTGTGTTCTTTGCCTTGGAGAGAGCAGTTCTCACCTGGGCGTTAGAGATGTTTGCGGGGCTACAATCATTTGGTATAGATATCTCTCCTTTAGGGGGGGAGGGGGGGGAGAAGTTTGCACTGAACCTGTCAGCCAGTATGTTGGCAATGTCTGTAGGATCAGTAATATTCACGTCATTTTGAACTAATTCTGAGCATATCTGGGAGTTTCCTCCTAGGTTTCTGACATAGCTAAAGAATGCCTTATGGTTGTCTTTAGAGTTCTTAGCTATTTTTCTCTTAAAATTAGCTTTGGATGATTTTATGAGAGCTCTTAGCTTTTTACATATAGTGATCAGCGGTGTCTTACCTTTTAAGGATTTTGCTCTATCTTGTAGTAGCTTTCTCCTTTTGTTGTAGAGTTTGTTTATGGCTGGGGTCCACCAGACTGGACGCTTGCCTTTGGTACAAAGAGTCTTTGTTTTGCTTGGGATTGCCTGATCCATGCAGCCCTGCAGGTGCTGGTAGAAGGCATTTGTAAGTGATTCAGCGGTTTGAGTAATGTTAACCGCCGGCTCAGGGGCCTTAAAGGAGACCACACTAGTCTTTAGAAGTGTGAAGTCGGCTTTCGAGAAGTTCTTTACTGTGGTCTTTTTCATTTTGGGTGGGGGCGGGATGAGGACCTCCAGCGAGATTAGTTTGTGATCAGATCTCACCAGTGAGGGGTATACTTCGGCGTTGAACATTGTGCTCCCATGTTCGTGATGATGAGATCAAGTATGTTTTCTCCTCTTGTGGGGATGGTGACTAGTTGTTCCATGGCATTTGAGTTTATGAATTCCAGGAACTTTTGGGCTAGAGTGTTTGGGCTTGAGTAGTGTTCCCAGTCTATATTAGGGTAGTTGAAGTCACCTAGTATGATGGTGTTCGGAGATACATTTATCCCTCCAGTGTTTTCAGGAAGGCCATATGAGGTTCCTGAGTTTGCGAGGGTGGCCTGTAACATGCTACAAATTGCAGAGCAGTCTTGCCTATGGTTAATTGCACCTGGATGGTTTCCGATGCATCGTGCGATGCCACCAATCTTGAGGTGTGGGTGTCCTTGATGAATATGGATACCCCTCCTCCTTTCTTGGTATTGTTCCGGGTTTTGGGCCGGAACGCATGATATGAGGTAAAACCTGATAGTGCTGGGGTGCTCTCAGGAGCCTTGAACCAGGTTTCTGTCACAGCACAGACATCGATGTTCTCCATATTGAGAAGGGCCTCGAGTGCGTGCATCTTGAGGTTGAGACTTCTGGCATTGAGCAGCATTACCCTTAGTTTTTCTTTGTTTTGTTCTAGGGTGGTAGGTTTAGAATTTGAGCCTTGCCTAAAAAGGCACTATGGGGTGGCAAGAGCCTTTGCCAAAATCCGGAATCCCAGGGTGACAAGTGCAAGCCGTCCCTTGCAAGCAGCGTGGCTTGTCCAGCATGTCATCCCAGGCAGACAGACATTGGATCCCCTTTGAATGACACCAGAGTTTAAGCCAATTGTTAAAGCTGATCATCTTATCTCTGTATTGTGGCATCATTCTTGGTGAAGGTAGGATACTGCTCAAGGTCAGGGTCATACCTGCTTGGGCTACATATTCAGAGAGCTCCTCTATGTCTCTTTTCATGTAGTCCAAGGAGGTACGTCTCAGGTCGTTAACACCAGCGTGGACAATGATTGAGTCGTACTTGTACCTGCTGTTGAGAGACCTGAGTGCATGCGTTATGTGGTGGATTCTAGCACCCGACAGGCAGCTTACTGTGACCTTCTCCTTACTCAGTCTGGTGAGCAGGACGTCAGTGTGTCTGACTATGGAGTCACCAATGACTAGTGTGTCTGGCATTGTGTTTGGCATTAAGGGCTGTGACTGCTTGACACTCTGACTGTGTGGTCTATGTGTTGCAGGTGTTGTGTTCTGAGGTGGTAGTTGTTTGGGTGTCTGCTTTGGTGGCCTCTGCTGTTTTGGTAGATTTTGATCAGAGCCTCGAGTATGTCTTTGTGTGTTTATGTGTATGATTTGAGGTTGTGATGGTATTATGTGAGACTGGGTCTATAGTGTGTGTGGTTACCTTCTCCTCCTGTCTGGTCATGCCAGTCCTATGTTGAGAGAGCTCAGCCTCCAGTTTGGCCGTATAGTTGCATCTCTCGCATGTATTTGTGTTTTGTGGGAGGAGGAGAGGGTTGTCTGTGTACATGAGGCAATTGTAACATTGCCTCAATATTCCCAGGTTCACCGGCTGAGCAGGAGAGGACATTAGCAACTGATCCCTCGACATGCTAGAAGGAATAGACAGGAAAACTTAAGAAAAAGTTCTGGGGGATGTGGGTGACCGAGAAATGGGGTTTGCTTTTTTGGGGTACTTTCTATAACAAGAGTGCTGTATCGAGGTGATAAGTACTGTAGGAGCAAGTGCTTCGCTATACAGATAGAGAATAGTCTACTTGGGAGTCAAGTAGAGATAATTTATAGTTGTAGGATACACTAAATAGAACAGTAGTATACTTTGAGGAAGGTAGTTTTAAGGGAAAATTTGAAGAGTGGACTTTAGGTAGCCCTAATAGTTTAAATCTGATTAACCGGCGCTGCCCTAGTGTGCAACGGTAGCAGCTCCGCACTAAATCGCGCTAAATCACGCTAACGAGTGCTTTATAGCAGGGGGCTGGAAAAAACAGGAAATGACCCAAAATGGCCGATGAATTACTAGTTGCTGCTTCTAACCACTCCTCTGAGGACAAACAAGCAGCTCAGTACTCCCCACTCCCACTGGTGAGTAAAGAAACTACCTTTGGCCACACAGGAAAATGGAGGAACACAGAAACCAAATACAAAGCCCAGGGATCAGCAAAATCTGATCAATGGAACAACTAGCTAGGAAAGTTTAGGTAAGGAGAAATATTTTTTGGGGGTTTTTTTTGTTTTTTTTTGCAAACAGACAGAAAAAAATGCAGTAAATGCTTTGTTTTCGACTAAATTGCTATCAAAGGCTGGTACACTTGAGTGCATTAGCCTGTTTGTTACTTTTAAGCAATACTTTAGCCCACAAGTGCAATCAACAATATAAGCTCACAAAAACAGGAAAATAAGGTAATAAAACAGTAATATAGGCACAAACAGTAGTCGAAAAGCTCAAAAGATCGAAAAATGCAAACTAAAAAGTTTAAAAAATACTTATGATCAAGAAAGTTGCTTTTTCTGCTCTCTGCTGGCTTAGGAACTCTGCAGGGGACCACGAGGAGCTATGCCTAGTTCTCTAATGCCAGAAAAGCCTGCCAAAGCGTGCTTTATAGCAGGGGCTGGAAAAAACAGGAAATGACCCAAAATGGCCGACGAATTACTAGTTGCTGCTTCTAACCACTCCTCTGAGGACAAACAAGCAGCTCAGTACTCCCCACTCCCACTGGTGAGTAAAGAAACTACCTCTGGCCACACAAGAAAATGGAGGAACACAGAAACCAAATACAAAGCCCAGGGATCAGCAAAATCTGATCACTGGAACAACTAGCTAGGAAAGTTTAGGAAAGGAGCGTATTATCGTGGAACTTATAAACAAAGACATTGGCAACCTTCAAACACTGGACCCCACCCAGTTTGGGTTTGTGAAGGGCCGATCTTGTCTCCTGAACCTGATTGACTTCTTTGAATCAGTCTCCAGAGCCATGGACAAGGGTAAGGTGGTCCACACAGCCTATCTAGACCTTGCCAAGGCCTTTGACACCATCCCCCACTCTGGAATCATAGATAAACTTACTAAGTTGGGCATTAATCCCTATGTCACCCAATGGGTTGCTAAATGGCTTACTGATAGAACCCACACTGTAAAAGTAGCCGACTCCAAATCCAGCACCAGACAAGTGACAAGTGGAGTACCTCAGGGTTCAGTCCTGGGGCCGCTCTTGTTTGGCATCTACTTCTCTGAAGTACAGGTCAACACTAAGGGACTCTGGCTAACAAAGTTTGCAGATGACTGCAAACTGGGAGCCATTATTGAATCCCCAAATGATGTGGATACTCTACAAAAGGGCCTTACAGAAACAGATGCTTGGTGCCAGAGCCATGGGCTCAAGCTCAATGCCAAGAAATGTATTGTTATCCCCTTTGGGAAAAAACATGTATCCATGAATTACCATATAGGTGGCAGTACACTAAACACAGAAAGTGTGATAAGAGACTTAGGGACACAGGTGGACAGTGGTCTCACCTTCGATAACCACATCGCCACAACAGTCAGGAAATCCTTCTATGTGGCACACCTCATCACGAAGGGCTTTTCATCCAGAAAAAAGGAGGTCATTGTCCCACTGTACTCATCCCTCATTAGACCCATTATAGAATACAACGCCCCATTTGGTATGTACCTCTCAAGACATCTGCAACAACTGCAAAGGCTGCAGAAATACCTCACTAAAAGAATCACAGGCCTAAAGCAAATGCCCTACGCTGACCGCCTTAAAAAACTCCAGCTATACTCTGTCACATATCGTCTACTCAGAGGCGATCTCTGCTTAACATACAAGGCCATGTCAAACCCAGAGCTGTTGGACATGCTACACTTAAAGAAATCCCAATCCCTCAGAGCTACACGCTCCAGGGATCTAAACCTTGTCATCACAATAAACAAAACATGCTGGAGGGATAGGTTCCTGACCCAGAGACTCCCCAGACTCTGGAATAGATTGCCCATACATGTCAAGCAGAGTGCCTCTTTGGACCTCTTCAAGAGGAACCTTGACGATTGGATGGGAGAAAGGAAATTCACCCCAGGGATCACGTCAGTCGCCCTGCTAGACAGGGGTCCAGGAAAGTAAATAATGTGGGAAGAAATAGCCAGGGAATTGTTATGGCTAGGCTTGTATAGGCCCTAGGGCTGATAGCCTAGTACCAACCTATGAACCTATGAACCTATGAAGATGATACTTTCTTGGGGGAGATGGTGGGTAGACCAGCTGAGGAGGTTTTCTAGTGGAGGGATGATTTGGCCAGGTGGGAAGTAGCATCCAATTATGTTGATGGTTTTGTTTTGGTTAATTTTGAGGTTGGTATATATTATTTCTTCATTGCCTATTTGTGGAGCTGATGATTTTAAGATCTGGATGTTTAGATGCTGTTTAAATATTATAGCTACACCACCTCCTTTCTTGTTTAGCTGGTCTACTCTTAGTATGCTGTAACCTGTAGGGAGTATTTGCTCACTGGTAATGTGAGGTTTTAGCCAGGTTTCTGTCAGGATGACTATATCTGGGGAGTACAAGTCAATGGTGACATGGAGTTCATGGACTTTGTTGGATATACTTCTAATATTTAGGCTTAGTAGAAAGAAGTCACTTGGCTTTCTATTGGCTGTAATATGGGAGGAGTTGTGGTTTCTAGTCTGATTATGAGGATTGGGGTTGGAGATGGTAGGGCCAGGGTTGGGGTGGATGTCTCCACTTAGGGCTAGTTTTGATATGCATGAGATTATTAGTTTTCTCAGTTTTTGAATGTATTTGTTTATAAGGGAAACTTTATGATTGTGCTCTGTGGGTAATAGGTATGGTGGGAGGGTTACTATGTTAAGTTGTAGGGATGCTTTATGTTTGAGTAATATAGTTGGTAGAATATGTGGGGGGTGCATAGGGATGGTTCTTGAGCTGGTGGGAGGGGAGCTGAGTGTGGTCAAGGTCACTATATCATCATAGAATCACAGAATCATATATAAGTACAAGGCAGCTGGGTTATGTCATCGTTTATGCCTTGCCAGTACTCATCATTAGATCTTACATCGTTTTTCTAGGAACAATAGGCCAGTCATATGGGGGGGGGGTGAGTAAATTTATGAATATGCATCTAATTATCTAGTTCATTCTTAGACAGTGTGTCACAAAGAAAATATGATTTGTTTTAACGATCTGGGTTTTAAAACAGCTTTAATATTAATATTAGAATTGTATTAATAGGAGTGGCTACTGGCATTTAAGTTCAAGTGCCAAAAAGTTGTCTTGTTTCTAGTAAACTGTCAAAATCACCACAGCTCTGATGCAAAAATCACTTTCAGCATGACAACAATATATATTTAAAAAAATGTCAAGATATCAATAAAGTTTCAGTTGTTAGCTTTCAATGCATATCCATGCTTAAATATCTTCTGTGACAATGCCCTAGTGGTCTTACCCACATAGAAGCTCTCACAAGAAGTACAATTTGCAGTATAAGCAATGCATTTACTATGTGTCATCAAGAGTCATCTTAATCACTGACCAACTTATTAATAGACAGACATTGTTTGAGAGAATCACAGCTTTGTTTGAAATTATTTGTCACAAGTTCCAAAAATCTTTTCCTCCCGTTAATTCTTTATCAATGTTTTCAGATTAGTGTTCCTTTTGTCCAAAATTATGAGATGACCTCATACTTTGCTAAAAACATCTGTTGCCCAAAAATATCTTTCAATTGCACTTTATTTTTAATCTCTACAGAATCTGGAAGGCATTCAACAAATATGAAAAGTTTAAGTAAATTTATAAAGCTGTATCTCTGGGTACAGTGTGTACATTTTACCAAGAAGGAAATTTAAAAAAAGCTTGAATTTTGTTATCCTACTTTCACTCACTTTAGCCACAATATTCCTCACTAAATTTTCTTCATAGCCTTTTTCTATAATTGATGTCAAAATCCTTCAAAACTATTTGTAAGCTAAGTTTTTATTATTTTAATAAATAGTTCACATGAGAACTGTTTCAAACCATATGTTTTTTTCAAACCATATGACCCTCAAATGGTTCTTTCATGTGGGCATATTCCAGCTATTCATAGCTCAGCTGCTCACAGCTAAATGCTTGAATGCTCATGTCTTTTTGAGTCCAAGACACTTGAATATATTGACTTTATCTCTAACTATACTTTCCTTAAGTTGATGTGACTTTGAAGTAGTATGTTTAGAGGTCAAGGAGAGTGGGCATAGAAGCCACAGCAAACATGCTTTACCCCTATGTAACTTGTGTTGCCTGTGATGAGTAAAGGCAGTTATAAGTAACTGGAATGAGTTACTGAAACTCGATGAACTGCTACTTGTGTTCCTAAAGTCAGTCCTAAAAACTAAAAACATAATTAGTTTAATCTCCAACACTGTTGACAAAATGAAAAATAACTCTGAATATAGAATTGTATATGCATAGATTCTTACTTTGTTAGACAGATTTCTACAATGTTATAATGAGCCAGATTCAGAAATGTTACCATGAGGTTTACATGAGGTATACACCTCACAGTAACCATTTCTGATGCAATACAAAGACATGCAGCACTATGCTGGGGTGTCCCTGTGGCCATACTAAATGCTAATATATAGTATATAATTTAGTTACAAGGCCAACATATGTGAGGAATACAAAAAAAAACCCAGTTACTACACAACCCCTCATGGGAAGATGGTGCTGTTGAAGAGGGATGAACTTTAACTATTGTAAGAAAGAAAAACATTCATGATCACATCATTGCCACCATTAACCATGTGAACACATTTAAATCATAGAGAAGGTCTGACATACACATACAACTTGTATGTTGTTGAGGTTCATGCAGACTGGGAAGAAGGTCACAGTATTAATGGAGGGCAACAGCAGTATTAATGGTAAGGACATGTGACAACATATGATATATGAAACTTATCAATAGCATACCACTGACAGGCTCCTGCTGCGGAGAAGCTGAGGGTTGCACTGTGGATCCTGAAGTGGGAAACTAAAGAGAAAGACAACACAGTCATGTATTTATCAAAAAACATTAATGACAGCATGCATGGGAACTGGGGATGCAGATGTTACATGATGGACGTTGCTACAGTACACCAAACCGATGCAAGGCTATGACAATTTTACTGTAACATACTTGATCTGTCTGAACTTGAACCTGCACAGCTTGGGCTCCCACTGGATGTACCTGAAGGGTACAGTGTTAGGGATATAACAATATGACAGTAAACAGCAATGCCATGAAATGAGTCTGAGGCAATAACAGGTAGTGGTCGCAGTATGGAGACACTGACCTGCCATTCTCTGGTTTAGTACTGAAGTAGATGGAACTGTGGATATTAGTGCAAACAGCATTACAAAGGGTGTTTGGACTGCTCCGTCTGTGCTTCAGTTGTATCAGTGTAAGTCACGAGACTTTTGTTCATCATTCTCACCCTGTGTGGATCTGTGTTCAGGGTTCAACTCTGCTATTGTAAATCAAAAACAATACATGAATATGCAAGCAACAGCAATATACAGTGATCTCTATACACAGGCATGTTATGTCTGGCTTGGAGCTCTAGCTTCAATCCCACCCCCGCTATGCATCACTCCTCTCTTGCTTTATGCAATGAGGCCAGAAATATTGTGATGTCATCAGTGCGGTCAATGGTGGCCTACAACTGTGGCATCCCTTTATCTCATAATGTCTTAATCTGTTAGCTGCATGAAGGATTGCATCTGAGCAGCATCGTCTACAGGCATCACTGGATCAGTTGTGACCTCCAACTACATTTATCATGTTGATGAGGTCATTTCAGATTTCATGTCTCCAAACTATATCACCAGAATGGCAAGGAAGTTTCTGCCCATGTTGCTGGACAGCATCAATTATAATTTCATTTTCCTGGGGGAGAAGTTGTCACCCTCTAGGACAGTTGGCGATTTGAAAGACAATAATATGCACATGATAATATTCCTGTGTGATTCCATTTATACAGTTGAGTCTGTGGACAACGTATGTCAACATAAACAGTATGCATTCCTGTGCAATGCAAAGGTCTGTATAATACTGTCTGTAACAAATACTTACATGATATATAAAATGCAACAATGCCTTTATACATACATTTGTAAACTCAACATATCTTGTGATATCTTTAGAGTTTGTGAGTGGGATTAGAACTCCTCACTCTACATATATGTTGAATGGAGATCCAAAGACAACAACATCATGCCATAGGAGTCTGCAAGCATTTCACGTGAAAATACTACAGAAAATAACCATTGAACAGCTTACTGAAGTCATCAGAAAACCTCGGTATCTGTAGGCAGGCCATAGATAGTATAGCTCATTTGTATATTGACCCAGTGTTGATAACACCTTTGTTAAGAAGCATCATTGAAGAAATATCTGTAACATCAACAGCACGTTTTTAACAGTTTTGTTAGAAAATGTGAATTAAGACATATCCGTAATATCATCATGACATAGTATATATGAACAGTGTCAGACTCCATAGGATGTAACTGCACCACAGAGTGCAAGGAATTACCAGTAAGAATTGAGGATGATGCATAAATCTGCCTTTATATAATGTTCACATTTACAATGTAAATCTGTCTCTGTAACTGCATATGGGACTGAAATCATTTTTTTTTAAATAGCAACACTTGTATGCATAAATTTCAATAAAACATCACTCCGGTAACTTATAATAACTTCTGTTAAAGATGATATTTTGAGTGAAAATTAATTTAAACAGGTACTTTTGAAAATGACTGATTTGAACAGATGTAATAATCGCCAAAACAGAAATGACACCATTTGCCAATGCACCTCTCACTCCGAATCACAGAATCAAAGTGCATCTAATGTGCACCCACCTTTAAGTACTATTTCTGCCATGCATAATTAATGAGGTTCATTAAAATTCAAGTTTTTGGAATCCCATTTGAGCACCACCATGTAAATTGGCTTCATGGTGTACTGTGTAAAGACCCAACAGGTATTGATTATCTGTACATTTATGTGGCATTTTCCCCTTATCTGCCAATCTGATAACTTGACATCACTGCCACTTTCTACTATTAAATTTGATACATTTATAGAGCAGACCAGTGCTAACTGTGAATTGAGTGGTACCTCATTGAGCATTTCTCTGTTTTTGCATTTTTCAGACTATTTCCATTTGTGGATTATGATGAATACTTCAAGGAAGCTGAGATGTGTCTGTACACCCAACTAGACCAATGGGGCATGACCCAGATGTTGACTGTGTACTCTGGATTGGGGCAGCGATCGAGAGCCAGACCCAGGAACTTCACCATGATATATGTATGAAACTGGATTACAAAGGAGCTCCAAGGATGGACAGGGATCTATTGCACTGGAGTGCAGGCTTGTCACTGCTATGATAACCTGTATCAGAAGGATGCAGATGAGCTCTGAAGGAGGATTGCCCAAGGTGCAAAGGCAGCCCATAGATCCCTACAATAAGTAGGGTGGGAGGTTGGCATAATGGTTAAGGTGTTTACCTTACAGACACAAGGTGCAGGGTTTGATTTTCACATGAGGTAACTGGCTAGGCTTAAAATGGCCCACAAGAGGAGCTATTCTAGTACTAATCTATGAACCTAAAATCCTAATCAAAGTGTAACTATCCTATGTACACCTCAACATTCCTATGGATTAAAGATATAGCTGCCCTATATATATATATATATATATATATATATATATATATATATATATATATATATATATATATATATGTATAGATAGATTCACTTTATAATCTCGAAATACTGAAATCTTGAATTTCCGTATCCCGTGACTATAAAGCCGAACATTCAGAATATTGAAACCCCAAAACCGCGAAATTCAAAATCACGACTTTTAAATATACCCTCCACCACACAAACAAACATACATACACCTTCCTCCCCACACTACAACAATCCAACAAAACACACACAAACACAACAACACAAATATACACACACCTACCCTACATTATCCCTCCTTGTGGGGGCTGCACCTCTACACCCCCGCTACTTATATATACTTTATAAAGACAAAGACACTACACCCACCACTACACACTCTACATTCCCCTTGTATAAACACACATCACATACATACAATCACCACCACATACTCACACTCTTACCTACCTACCCTAACCTACACCTTAAACATCCCAACACACTCACATACCCTTAAATTCCTACCCAAAACCCTTAAAAAAGCAACACTTACCTGAATCTTCAGATATATCTACATAACAGCAGGCAACCCATACCTGCAGCACACTGCACCTTAAAAACACAGCAAATCCCACATAAGCACCACCACAACCACAGATTCAACATTTCAAATTCAGTGAAGTGCAGTTTCGCTCAACTGCACTTTCGGCACTTTTGTCTTGAGATACTGAAATTCAAGATTTCAGTATTTTGAGATAGTAAAATGCTTATATATATATATATATATATATATATATATATATATATGTGTAGGTTGCATTTATATTCATTTGATATCTGCTGTGACAATTAGCTCATGGGTATAATTAAGTGGATGTAGTAATTGCTGACTGTATAACTGTAGGTTCAATTCCCATGCTGTTAATTTATTTAATAATTTTTATAATATCCATAGTTATGAACTTTGTAGATATATTTATGTTTTACTACATCTAACTACATAATTTCACATAGCTACTGTCCTTGTGCATCACTGACGCCTAGGCCGCGGAAGACTGAGCACTTCATAGATTTCCATTATTGTACCACAGTATTGCTAGCAGCACCATTATACATCAGAATACATACTCATACATAACTTCATTAATTCATTCATGCTAATAAAATAATCAGTCAAATTTACTTAAGCCAAAAAGGAATGCCTGTCTGACTGCTTACACATGTTATCATTTATGTGTTGATAGCTATTATTTCTTTAAAAAAAATGTCCGATAAATGTTTGTAATTTCTTTATTCGTCCATTCTCTTTAAGAACTCAAACACATACCTGCAGTACCTGTTTGTTAAAATGAAAACCCTGCTGCCTGTTTGCTTGGCTTGTAAGGAAACTGACCAGTATGCCTACATTTTTAGCGTTTATGTTGTGTGTGGTAACGAATAACTGAGTCTTCAAATTCCTACGGGTTCCTATTAGATGATTGAAGACGCATAATATCGAATGCGTCTTGGTCGAACTTAAAACAACGAAAAGGCAAAATAGCGAAGTGGCTTTTAAGCAAATTCTTTCCCAGGGAAAGAATTTTCTTGGCCGCTTCCATTACTTTGCCGTTTTCAGCACTGTAGTGTGATCTTGGAGATGGTATATTTAAGTAGGGGGGTGGGGGGCAAAGCCCCCCACTTTATGCATTCTTTCAATTTTTTTTCTTTTTTTTTTTTTGGAACAGCGATTTTTTTTCCCTTGGAAAAAAACATTTCTGTTCTGAGCTTTCGAGATTGTAAGCTTTTGCTTACATGAGGTAGATCATTCATCGTTCACTTTTTTAAGCGTTCGATGATATAATATAGACCCATTCCTACATATATGCCCATAACCCGTAACACTCTGCTAGCATCAGATTTCTAACAACAGGGATTGCAGAACAGTACCTTTTTTGTTAATAAGAATGCATGCTGGCTAGTTGTTTGGCCTGTAAGAAAAGAGGCCAGCATGTGTATATTTTGGCATGCTGTGGGTTCCGATTCACATAAGGGACATATATCTGAAGCTGTTATCTTGGTTTATTTCACCAATAGCATTTCTTTAGAGTAGCATATCCCAATAATTCATATTAATATTTTTATCAGGGTTGTAAATAACTGTTATTTGTCGAATTCCTGCAAACATATTTGTAATCTGTAACGGTCCGTTAACATAACTTTTTTAACAGCAGGGTCAATAAAGCTTGCTACAGACTGTTACATGTCTGACCAATGCTTGTATTGATATTGTATACTTTGTAAAAGTGCTGTCGTGTTCTACCATTAAATATTACATTCAATTCAAGAACACTGTCAATGCCATCTTTTGAGGATGTGGGATGGGCAGATTAAGAGTTAAAATACAGAAGAAGGAAGATATATATATTTCCTTAGTGATGTGCACTTTCCCAAGGAATATCATGGCCCTCACACATACCTTACTGTGTCCCCTGTATACAGCAATGTATATGGTTCTGTTCACAAAAGCTGTATGATATATGACACTGTCCCACTGTCGGAGGAATAAATAATTTCAATTACTACTATTATTTCAGAACACAGTGCTGACATGAATGGGTCTTTTGCGAAAATCTTTACCACATGACCAGCACATGTTCATACTTTGAAATCCTAATCCAAGATCCATGTTAGACCATCCCCCACCCAGGTGATGTCATAAAACCAAGTCTTTTCACTGCAATCAGAACACTTATTTTCAGTCAAGATAGCCTAGTTCTCAAGGTTAAAGTTTGCAAATACAATGTATTTGCAGATTTCAATCTCATGTCCTCCAATCTGTATTCAAAAATGTTAAAACCTGTATGTAGCATTGAAAGATGTGTATGATGATCATCCAGTATTCTTCATGAATAAATTGTTTAGAAACTATTGTGAGTGCTGTATATTACTGTTATTTGAGGAATACTATGTACATAATTTTCAGGCAATGAAGACTGGAGCAGGAACCAAGCTCTGTGCATCGAACAGATGCACAGGCTTTAGGAACAGTGGAAGGAGAGAAGCATGTTGAACCTGGTACAAGGCTCCAGAAAGCACCCCTGCATTACCAGGCTATAATTCATACCACACCTTTCGGCCATCTAATCTGAACTGGAACTGTAAAGGTGGAGGCGTGTCCATATTCATTAAGGATATCCACACCTCCAGGCTAGTTGCTCAGCATAATGCATCCGAGATTATCCAAGTGTAACTAACTCTGGGCAAGACTGCAATCCAAACTGTAGCTTGCTACAGATCCCCCAACATGCCCCAGGATTCCCACTCCTCATTTCTTGCTACACTGGAAAATATTAGGGTACAACCCAACACCCTAATAATGGGCGATTTCAACTACTCCACCATTAACTGGGAAAATTACTCATGTACCAACTCTTTTGCTCAACGTTTTCTGGAATTCATAAATTCCAACATCTTGGATCAACTTATCCACACCCCCACCAGGGGCAGCAACGTCCTAGACCTGGTCAATACCAACATGGGTGACCAGTGTTCCACACCAGAGGTCAATTCCTCATTCATCAGATCCGACAACAAGCTAATCACCCTAGAAATCCACATCCCACCCCCACCTCCATTAGGGAAACCACCGTAGAAAATTTCTCTAAAGACAACTTCATGCTTCAGAAGGGGCAAACTTCACGACACCCATGCATATGGACAATAGAGGTATGACTGCTGAATCCTACACAAATGCACTTTATAAGCACTTACAAGAGCGCATAGATCATGCTATCCCTAACAGAACCAAGATGCTATCCTCCAAAAACGGAAGCCAATCTGGTGGCACCCTGCCATAAACAAACTCTACAACAGAAGAAAGAAACTGTTGCAAAAAAAGAGTAAAATCCCATCATTGGAGGAACTCCCTGGTCAGCCTCAGTAATAAGCTGAGATCCCTCATAAAATCCTCCAAACCTAGTTCCGAAAACAAAATCACCACTTATTCTAAAGACAATCACAAAGCATTCTATAGCTATGTCAAGAATATCAATAGCAACACTCAGATCTGCTCTGAGTTACAGCACAATGGCACTAAATATACAGAACCAAATGAAATTGCCAACATCCTGGCAGATAGGTTCAGTGCTAACTTTACCCCACTCTCACCCCCTAAAGTGCCCATCTCTATACCAGAAGAATGCAAAGTTCCTGTAATCACGGCTGCACAGGTAAAACCACACTCTCCAAAGCCAAGAACACAGCATCCATGGGACCTGACAACATCCCAGGCTGCATTCTACACAAAGTACAGAATGAACTGACACCCCACCTAAGTACCATGTTCAGTCATAGCCTCACCTCAGGCTGTGTGCCCACTGAATGGCACACAGTGATGGTTATCCCACTCTACAAAGGGGGAGCCGCCATGGACCTCAGGAACTAGCACCCCATTAGCCTGATGAGCCTGGTCTGCAAGGCCATGGAATGTATCACCATGGAACTTATAAACAAAGACATTAGTAATCTCCAAACTCTGGACCCCACCCAGTTCAGGTTTGTAAAAGGCAGATCATGTCTCCTAAACCTGATTGACTTCTTTGAAGCAGTCACCAAAGCCATAGATGAGGGTAAGGTGGTTCACACAGCCTATCTAGATCTCACTAAGTTTTTCAACACCATTCCCTACTCTGGAATTATAGATAAATTCACTAAACAAGGTATAAATCCCTATGTCACAAGATGCATTGCCAACTGGCTCACTGACAGAACCCACACTGTGAAAGTAGCAGACTCCAAATCCAGCTTCATACGGGTGACAAGTGGAGTACTACAGGGTTCAGTCCTGGGTCCTCTCCTGTTTAGTATCTACTTCTCTGAAGTACAGGCTAACACAGAAGGTCTTTGGCTAATGAAGTTCGCAGATGTCTGCAAACTAGGAGCCACAATCGAAACTTCTAACGATGTGGACATCCTACAAAAAGGCCTTACTGAGACAGATGCCTGGTGTCAAAGCCATGGCTTCAAGCTCAATGCCAAAAAGTGTATTGTCATCCCCTGTCGTGAAGTTTGCCACTTCTGTCTTAAGAAGCATGGAGTTGGCTTTGGAGAAATTTTTTATGGTGGTTTCCCTAATGGGGGTGGGGGTGGGATGTGGATGTCTAGGGTCATTAGCTTGTGGTCGGATCTGACCAATGAGGAATTGACTTCTGGTGTGGAACACTGATTGCCCATGTTGGTAATGACCAGGTCTAGGATATTGCTGCCCCTGGTGGGGGTGTGAATAAGCTGATCTAAGGTGTTGGAATTTATGACTTCCAGAAAACGTTGAGCACAAGAGTTGGTACATGGGTAGTTTTCCCAGTTAATGGTGGGGTAGTTGAAATTGCCCATTATTAGGTGTTAGGTTGTACCCTAATATTTTCTAGTTTATCAAGAAATGAGGAGTGGGAATTCTGGGGCATGGTGTGGGATCTGTAGCAATCTACAATTTGGATTGCATTCTTGCCCAGAGTTAGTTGCACTTGGATAAGCATAGGCAACTTCACTACCAGACCAGTGCATTTTCATGTTATGCAGAAGGCAACATGCAATAAACATCCTGGACTCAGTAATGAAGGGCACCCCCAGACATATCCAAAAACCTGTAATGGCTCTTAAGGAGGCCAAAGACCCTCCCAATGACAATGAAGGTTTGGAACAAGGATGTGTTATACATCTCCTCTGCAGATCCAGTTGGATTTCTCACTGGTGTCATATGCCACGAGTCCAGTGGATATTCAACATCCCCTAGTCTGAAACCCTAAAGGTGAAGGAGTGTCCATATTCACCAAGGATATTCACAACACCAGCCTAGTTGCCCAATACAATGCATCTGAAATTCTCCAGGTGCAACTAACACTAGGTAAAACTGCAATCCAAATTGTTGCTTGCTACAGATCCCCCACCATGCCCCAAGATTCTCACTACACCTTTCTAAATATGCTGTAAAATATTAAGATACAACCAAACACCCTAATACTGGGTGATTTCAACTACCCTGCCATTAACTGGGAAAACTACTTATGTACCAACACATTTGCCCAACGGTTCTTGGAATTCATAAATTCCAACGCCCTGGATCAACTAATCCTTACTCCCACCAGGGGTTCCAATATCTTAGACCTGGTCATTACCAACATGGGAAATCGATGCTCCACACCTTTGGTCACCCCCTCATTGGTCAGGTCTGACCATAAGCTAATCACCCTTGACATCCACATCCCACCCCCACCACCCAGTAAGGAACCTCCGTAAAAAACTTCTGCAAAGTCAACTTCATGCTACTCAAGTCAGAAGTGACAAACTTCATAACACCCATGCAAACGGGAACTGAAAGTTTGACTTCTGAATCCTACACTAAGTCACTGTACGAGCACATCCACTCGTGCATGAATCGTGCCATCCCCAATAGATCCAAGATGCTCTCTCCCACAAAAAGGAAGCCAATCTGGTGGTCCCTTGCCATAAACAAACTTTACAACAAAAGGAAGAAACTGTTGCAGAAAAGAGGTAAATCCCAGGATGCAAAAAACACCCTTTCCAGCTTCAGTAAGAAGCTGAGATCCCTCATAAAATCCTCCAAAGCTAGTTACAAAAATAAAATTGCCAAAGATTCCAAAGACAACCACAAGGCATTCTATAGCTATGTCAAGAATTTAAATGGCAATGCTCAGATCTGCTCTGAGCTACAACAGAATGGCATTAAATATACTGATCCCAAGGATATTGCCAATATCCTGGCAGATCGATTCAGTGCAAACTTCACCCCCTAAAGGGCCCATCTCAATACCGAAAGATTGCCAAATTCCAGTAATAACAGCCACAGGTAAAAAACGCACTCTCCAAAGCTAAGAATACAGCATCCATGAGACCAGATGACATACCAGGCTGTGTACTACATGAACTACAAAATAAACTGGCACCTCACCTAAGTTTCATGCTTAATCATAGCCTCACCTCAGGCTTCATGCCCACTGAGTGGTGCAAAGCTACAGTTATCTGACTCCACAAGCGAGGATCCACCTTGGATCCCGGGAACTACCACCCCATCAGTCTGATGAGCCTGATCTGCAAGGCCATGGAATGTATTATCGTGGAACTTATAAACAAAGACATTGGCAAACTTCAAACACTGGACCCCACGCAGTTTGGGTTCATGAAGGGCCGATCTTGTCTCCTAAACCTGATTGACTTCTTCAAATCAGTCTCCAGAGCCGTGGACAAGGGTAATGTGGTCCACACAGCCTATCTGGACCTCGCCAAGGCCTTCAACACCATCTCCCACTCTGGAATCATAGATAAATTTACTAAGCTGGGCATTAATCCCTATGTCACTCGATGGGTTGAAAACCGGCTCACTGACAGAACCCACACTGTAAAAGTAGCCGACTCCAAATCCAGCTCCAGACAAGTGACAAGTGGAGTACCTCAGGGTTCAGTCCTGGGACCGCTCTTGTTTGGCATGTACTTCTTTGAAGTACATGCCAACACTAAGGGACTCTGGTTAACAAAGTTCGCAGATGACTACAAACTGGGAGCCATTACTGAATCCCTAAATGATGTGGATATTCTACAAAAGGGCCTTACAGAAACAGATGCTTGGTGCCAGAGCCATGGGCTCAAGCTTAATGCCAAGAAATGTATAGTTATCCCCTTTGGGAAAAAACATGTACCCATGAATTACCACATAGTTGGCAGTACACTAAACACCGAAAGTGTAATAAGAGACTTAGGGACACAGGTGGACAGTGGTCTCACCTTCGATAACCACATCACCACAACAGTCAGGAAATCCTTCTATGTGGCAAACCTCATCACTAAGGGATTTTCATGCAGAGAAAAGGAGGTCATTGTCCCACTGTACTCATCCCTCATTAGACCTATTATAGAGTACAATGCCCCGTTTGGTATGTACCTCTCAAGACATCTGCAACAACTGGTAAGGCTGCAGAAATACCTCACTAAAAGATGCCCTATGCTGACTGTCTAAAAAAATTCCACCTATACTCTGTTGCATATCGTCTACTCAGAGGTGATCTCTGCTTAACATACAAGGCCATGTCAAACCCAGAGTTGTTGGACATGCTACACTTAAAGAAATCCCAATACCTCAGAGACACACGCTCCAGGGATTTAAACCTTGTCATCACAATGAACAAAACATGCTAGAGGGATAGGTTCCTGACCCAGAGACTCCCCAGACTCTGGAATAGACTGACCATACATGTCAAGCAGAGCGCCTCTTTGACCCTCTTCAAAGGGAACCTTGATGATTGGATAGGAGATAGGAAATACACCCCAGGGATCATGTCAGTCACCCTGCTAGACAGGGGTCCAGGCAAGTAAATACTGTGGGAAGAAATAGCCAGGGAATTGTTATGGCTAGGCTTGTACAGGCCCTAGGGCCGATAGCCTAGTACCAACCTATGAACCTATAAAAAGGGAAAAGGGGAGGGCAAAAAAAAGTTTAGTATTCAGTAATACATTACAACATGAATAACAACTTAAATATGATTAAAAAATATATATTTTTCCACTTACCAACAAGATGACCACTGGACAGCCTACCATGCAGGAAGAGGTAGTAGAGTAAGTCAGTCTGCCAGATATCCGAAATGAGTGCATTGCCAGAGTGCTGTGAAGAGAAGTTGGTGATGCACCTCCATGTATCACACACTAACTGGCAATTCATGGAATGGTAGCCCTTCTTATTGCAATACTGCTGCCCCTGTGTACCAGGAGAGACCCTAACTATAACATGGGTGCAATTTATTACACCAATTACCTCAGGGAATCATGCCGGCCCATATAAGGCATACATAGTCCTGGCTTGGTCCTGAGGTGACACTGGGAAATAGTTATACTGATCCACATGTGCCAAGAGTACATCCAGGAACTGCTGCAGTATCCTTGAAGCAGAAGCTTGTGAGATCCCCAAGGTGCCCCCAATCCATCTCTGGAAGTTCCCCATAGCAAATATAGTCAGGGCTATACATATCTTGGTGGCTACAGGTATAGGAAGTCCATGCATTACTCCAGTGCCCTTATGGGGGTCAGTCATACTCACCAAGACACTTATAATGTCTCTCCCCACTCTGAACCTATCAAGGATTTCCTGATTATTAAAGTTATAATAAGTTATTCTTTGTTTATATTTTTGCCTTCTTGGCTGGCGAGAGCAACTGGGTGCAAGCAGATATAGCCCAGCCAAGACAAGCTACTCAATCCTAAAAATGTCAAAGCTAGCAGCAAGTGAAAGCATTTTTGCCAACTGAAACTCTAATAGATTTAGTGAGGCTTCTGTTTATATAGCACATCTGTTACTACCATGGAAATGAGGGAAAATTTTGCTTGACTCGCAAAAGGTGTAAAATATACTTTAGCATAGGGATATTTACTTCTCATTATTCGCACATTTGCATAAGCATATTCAAGGTAATTATGCATTTGCATAAATAGCCTGTGAATGGCAGCTCAGCTGTGCTCATCCACAAACATTGTAGATAGCTTCAGATTATTTGCATAACTGACTATGAATAGTGGCCTAAATTTATATCTATATCTATATCTATATCGATAGCTATAGTTATTGATATAGATAGATGTGCATGCTATGGGTATTTATGTTAGGATTCATGTCTGGTTTCAGAAAAGTAATTTGTGAATGAAGTGAATATAAAAATTAAAGTTGATTGTTGACTTGTTTGAAGTTAGGAGGAAGTTAGGAGGAACTATTCTTTGAAAAAAATGCTCTTTTACTAGCTTCTTCACAGCAGAACACTGCCATTGGTTATACATTTCTTAGTTCCAGCAGCATATTGACATTGCTTAATTTGCATATGTCAAGGCATGCTCTTAAATTATAGTACTGTTTGCATATCAAATTTGCAATCTGTCCTTTTAATGAAATTTATAAATGTATTGTAGATTTATGAGATGATGTGTATATCTGTCCTGATTTTTT
>NC_056746.1:1324803775-1324853775 GCF_019279795.1 Protopterus annectens
GTCTCTTCCAGTCTATATTACTGTAATGCCCTCTACCTGGGGCTTCTAGAAGCAGAGTTCAAGTATGTGAAACTATTACGGAATTCAACAACTTGGATATCTAATGCACCATGTCACCACCATGATGCAATTCTGGTTTAGTGGAAACGTTAGAGGATGCCCATCATGTAATGCAGCATCCACAATGTTATAGTCTATGTGGATTGAGCTCTCCACTCCACACTTTCATGCTCTCTTGGGTAGTTATCAACTAACCAGATCTCCACAGTCTGCACTGTGGCTCCCAGGGCTACGAACAGTTTTGGTCATATGCCTTGAGTCTTCAGGAATTTTGTCATTGAATCATTCTACCTAGATGGCTGAGACATAGACTGCAGTAAATGAAGGCATTAAGTACTCTCTAAAAAATCTTATTTATATGAACTTGTATTTGATTTTTTTTTTTTGGTTGTTGTTGACTCTTCAAGCCTGCAGTTAGCTTGCCTACATTTTATATTATTGCCTACTTATCTATCATTTTTTCTCTTGTTTTATCCTCTTTTAAAATTGAATACCTTATTCCTTTAGTTATATTTTTGCTTGCATTTTATTCTTCACTGTGCTGGAGTTCAAGCCCTTAAATTTGAAACTGAAGTTTAAGTTGTTGTATTATAATCCATTTTGCTCTGTTTTTTATATGCCCATAGTTCTAAAATAATGCAAGCTTATGGATAAGCATGCATATAGTATGGCTAGAATTCTCCATGTTTGCTATATAACTTATTATAGCAACATTTCTGATTTGTGTGTGTGGGGTAATTTATTTTTATGCATCTTCCTGATGTTAGTGTTGTGGTATTCTTATGATTCAATGCTTTTTACATTGCTCATTATATCATACCATCTGTTATTTTCTGTGTTGATGTAACTGCCCTCATTTTTTAATGGTTTCCATCACTTTTAGTGTATGAATTATGCTTATTAAACTTAGCCATACTATCCCACCCAGCCAGGTCCTTATTACCTACTCATCAGCTGAGAGTGGATCTTGTGATGCATCTGAAATGGTTCTTTTGGTACCCTGTTGCCGGATTGACTTTCAGACATTAGTACATTACAAGAGCCCCACTAATTCTTTTCACCTCAGGAAAAACCCAACCTTCCATCTCTCATTCAAGCAGACCCCCTAGTTTACCCTTGGAAGTAGTGTAGCCTGACTCACCTGTCGCCTTTTAAGCAACCAGACTTGTTCAACCATTCTCACCTCTTGCTGAAAGTTGCACTCCAATATAATTTTCACAAGTGAAATGGCTCCCCTGCTTGACATAAACATCAGTGCAGTCATTCGGTTTTATGACCAGTCTTATGATTAGCTCCCAGTCTGACAACCCCTACACAGTTTGGTTGTCTTTCCAAATGGCCACTAAGATATCCATAGGTTGATGATTAGCCACTTAGTTTTGGGAATGCATCAGCCTCTTTTCTCCCATTGGATGACACAGTACTAGTAAATCACCTTCACCAGATCAGTGTGATTGACTATCTTTCACAAGTCCCAAATTATTGAATTTATAGCTATGGCTTATCTCCTGGGGGGGGGGGGTATTTAGATATTAGTACTTTTTAAAGTTTTTATATAGAATATCTTCACCCCCAGTCTCCCAGATATAAAGCTTTACTACTGTCCACAGCTTCATTACTCAGTTTTGGGAAATCCCCAGAACTTTTGGGGAGATAGCCATTGTGAAGGCTACTTACATTAGGATTACTTGTGGCATCCTCATCTTCCTGGCTATGATGGCATTTTATTTTGAATGGCCAATCCACTTTACTACAAGGTGACATGAGCAGTTTATTCATGTTTCTTCATACATCTGTTTCCCCTTCTGCTCCAACAAAGACTACCACAGCTGTCTAAGGAAGTCACTCCCACACAATTTTTGTAATAGATCCCCGCATCCTGATATGCCTCTCCCCTCTAGCAGATGTCATGTCAATATAGCAGTGGCTTGAGCCATCTAGGGCCACTGTCCCTCCCACTCGGATGGGCATGTCCATCATCACTGCCTATGCTATCAAATGTCTGAGCCACTAATTAAACACAGTTCATATGGGTCGTAATCAGGGATTTATCTTGCTAAATCATTGGAGCAGGCTATACCAGTATTTTTAAAAGTATTTTCTTGTTTATTCTTTAAATTATTTGTGTGTTGGGCTTATTTTTTATTTTTTTTTTTTTTTTTATGGAATGTAGTGATGCTTCAAGTTTGCTCCTTTTACCTCAGTCTGTAACATGGTCTGAAGAGCCGGGAAAGATCTCACTATCCAATGAATTTCAGAATAGAAATCAGTCAGTTTTTCTTATAAGTGTGCCCATGTCTTTGTTTCTTTAGTCATTCCTTCTGTTCTTTTTCAATCAGCAGAGCACTATAGTTGTACCCATTCAAAGTTTAGAAATGATATACTGGGACAAAATATGCATTTCAAATATTCATTTGACACCCAGTATAAATAAATCATGAACTCACAAATACTGACATATTCTGCATGTTCTGGGAATTACCCTGGAATGGACTTAACCATCGACCCCCCCCCCCCCCACACACACACACACACCCTGTGCTAATTATATAAAGTAACTCCAAGATCTCACAATCTCTGGGGAAGGAGACTCTTCCCTACATGGCAATTGTCAGTATTGCACACCTGTCAGCCATCTGACTGTGTCAACCAAATGGTGTTGACCAGACAGATGTCAGCATATTGCCAGTTCAATCAGGTGTCCAGCACCCATTTGTGCTGGATATTAAGATAAATTTTCCAAATTACTATAGACTCACACACACACACACACACACACACACACACACATATATATATATATATGTATATATATATATATATATATATATATATATATGTTCCAAATTACTATAGACACACACACATACACACACACACACACACACACATATATATTTATATATATATATATATATATATATATATATATATATATAAAATGTGCACATCGACTTCCAGGATATTGAGGGGAATTTGCCCTTTCCTCACTGTAGATCTCTGTGATCTCGAGCAATGGGGTTTGACCCCTGCAAACAGCAGAAGTGTTTTGTTATTTTGGATTTCGATCTTTCAGGATCGATCATTAACCATTTGACACAGGTAGTAGCATCTGCTTTATAGTAGTTATTGTCCTATTGCAGGGCAGCTTGGTTAGTGGCTGCTACTGAGGTAGCTCTCCAGATAGGAGATGATTATTCTATATCAGGGGAACTTGGCATATGATGGATTAAAATTAGAGCCTGGCTAATGACATTCCTTTAGAAGACTGGTCAGATTATCTCTAGTTATGGTCATTCTTCCTTTTAGCAGAGTTATAATAACTTATACATCCCTTTCTATCTAGACTATGACTGTCACAAATTGCAGTCACTGCATCACTAAGGAATTGATTTTAGAGTCTTGCATTAAGAAATCACATTATGGTTATTACAGTGAATTACTATTATATGGGAATTGTCTTTGTTACATCCCAATTACCTCTGTCCATATGAATCATCTGTTTAAAGGGGATAATGCACAATGTGCTTAGGCATATTAATTACACAAGTCTTTATTTTCTTTCTTTCTTTATTTATTTGCATTTTTATAAGCTCATGCACTTCTTAACATTGACCATGGGGCAGACTGTAAGATGACTTATGCTCAGACAAGGTACTGCCCACTTTTGTGCCAATACAAACAATATAAGTTCTAAGAAAGGGCTTCTGTCTGCACACATAAGTGGAAATGTCAGCAAACATGTTTAGTATCTTAAGGTCCCCATGTCTAGGACTTAAAATGTAGTTCACTGCTTCTTTCCTCATCAGATGTGGAGTGTTCTCGCAAATTCAGGTGTGCTTTTCTACAGCAGGAAGTAACCACCTACAGAAAATATCTCTCTTCTGAAGAAATGCAATGAGAGAAACAACGATATATAAGATATGAGAGTATTAAGAGGAAAAGCACTTTTACCTGGGAGCAAATTTTATATAGCTTTACTCTAGCTTTCAACTACGTTCAGATTATCTGAACCACAAAGATGCAAACAATAAATCAGCCACTTAGGATAATCTTATATAAACTTCATAAACTGGGGCTGTCCATACTAATGGGCTCTGTATAGTAGTATTCATGAATGACAGCCCCTGTGAATACATCAACAGCATAATCCTGCAGTAATATTGTTAACCAATTTTTTGTCAATGTCCTTCGATATACCTTCAAGGGTGGATGAAGTACGTTGTCACCTGCAAGTATCGAACAATGTGTCATAGATGATGAACTGATTCCATAGGAAGTATATTGAACTACTCAGTATCCATTACACATCTAAGTATGACCACATTCTGATTCTATGAACATATAAAATAAAGATACAATAGACGGGGCTGAGGGTTGGCATAATGGTTAAGGTGTTTACCTCAAAGACTCAAAGTACAAGGTTTGAGTCTCACATTTGAAGAGTAATTGGCTAGGCTTAAAATGTCCTGCAAGCCTAGTACTTACATATGAACAACAATAAACATAGTTATGCTGCTCTACTCAGTTTATATTGTGAATAAAGCAGCTATATTTCTGGGTATCTAGGACATTCTCTTGCAGCATGTGTCATGAAATCGAATTTGGGGTGGGGTTAGTTATGGCATCTGTCAGTAGTCCCCTGATTCACAGAGTAGCTGACTCCCAGTTCACTGTGCACTCAGCTGCTAAAGGGCTTTTAACTCTGCCCACAGCATCATGCATATTTTAAAGTTTGAAGCATTTTTGCATGTTACTCCTTCTTAGAATTTGGTCCACATAGTTGTTTTGCAGTCTGTCATAATACTATTTGTTAGAATGTCAAAATCTTCATAAATTTGATTTAAACATTGTATTATATCTAAGTGTCCCTGCATCTGTCATAATTATCAATGAAAGCCTGTAACTACAAAGAGTATGCAAACAGCAAGTATTTGCCTTTTTAGTGATATATTGCAAAGATGACAAATGTGATAGCAACAGAAGTACTTAGATGTTTGCATGTTAAAAGCATTCTTTCACCTTTTCCCCTTCCATAGACCCTTATCTTGATTTTCTGAGAACCTTTTTGCAAAGCTTCTGCTGTCTGTAAAGTTCTGTTTTTATTTCCATTTCTTCTTGAGCTGTTTGAACTAATTTTCATAAATGGTCTGATTAACATGGCAAGCATTTACCCTTCTGATATATCTGGAAAGACTTTATTCATTCAGGGATTTTTTTTTTTTTTTTTTTTTTTTTTTTTAATCATTTGTTGACAGAGTTGTTTGATCTAATTTTCATAACTGGTCTGATTAAAGTATCAAGCATTTACTGTTATGATATCTTTGGAAAGATGATATTCATTCAGGGATTTTTTTTAATCATTTCTTGACATGGTTAGTCCTACAAGACTAGTAGTCTGTTTTAAGATAGTTGAAGTTATACTACAAGGAGAAATTTTGTCAGGCTATCTCCCTATTTTTGATACGATGAAATCCTTTACATCCACCTGAATACCACCAGCTCAGGCAGACGGGGTGTGAGTTTGTGTCTATTCCAAAACATGATACAATCAGGAGTGCTGCACCCCCCCTTATGCTACAATGCAGCATCAGTGATCCATCTCCCTGGTGTGGGAATAGAACCTACAGCCTTCTGCACCAAAAGCTGCCTGTTGCGCCACTGACACAGATATGTTCACTCATCAATGTCTCCTTAATCCCTTAAATTTCTATAAGAAAGTATATTTTTAAACAGATCTGACAAACTGACATCACTTCTGCCAAAACATTAAAACCTTTTGTAATTTTTTTCAAAAATAGCTTAAAAATTCATTTTCGTTACCTGTCAGGTAATGTACCTCATAACACTTTTTGTAAAACAAACAAGTTAATGTTTTCCATATTTTATTGACTATACAAAGTCATTGCTCGTAATATATTTTTTAAACTGTTTGTCATAAGATAATCATTTAAGCACTTTTTTTACAGAATTGCTATAAAAGATTACATTCACATATAGTCTCAGGTGTCACCCTTAAACTGCAGGTTGAAAAGTAGTTTATAGTTAGGCATACACACAAGGAAAGCCGCAGAGAGAAGGCTTCAGTGCAACTTGCAAAATTTACTAATAAACATTTTAAAATAAATATGTTTTGAGCCATAATAATTTGATCTTCTAGAGGAACAGATTAGACAATAATCTCCCTAAACAGTGCAGATATATTTTAATAGTTTTTTAAATGTACTCTTATTTACTTTGTAATACTTTCATATATTTTCTAATAGAAAGATTCAGTAGCTTTCCACCCAGTGGAACAGATGTCATTGACATTATAATACTGAAACATATTCTTTCGCAAACATATTTTAATGTGGTAAAATCCTTCTAGTTTGTTGGGCGGGTATATAGTATATGAGTTTTACAAGCAGTGATTGTGCAGAGCTATATTAAAGTATTAACTAACACTGCAGTGAATTTACTAAAATGTAATATGTATCTAGCGACAGATGCTGCCTTATCAACCACTTTGGGTGTTGTATCCAGTCAGCCCCATTTTGAAGATTAGCTGCTTTGTTAAAAGTTGTTAATTACTAGTCATGCTGAAGAAGAAAGGGTCATGACCTGGCTCATTACTGTGCTGTCAGTAATACTTAAAAATTCATTAGAGACCAAATTACTAACCTCAAAGAATCTATCTGCCACTGTACATAATCATGCAAAGAACATAATTACAATTTAGAGCACTTAAAATACTATTTTAATAATTTTCTGACTGATTACAATGTCAAATCTTTATAGCAATTCTGATTTAAATGCACAGAAATACTTATAATAACTTTAAAAGTATGTGACATAAACTGTTACACAAAGTCATAGAAATGTCCCATTGGCTAGCTGATAAACATATGTTAAAGCACCATCTAAACTGCTGTACTGAAGGAACATGCAGAAACTGGAAAGATCTAACTATCACTTTTTTAAATTCTAAGACAAAAACTCGTGAGTGTTTTCATTTTATGTGAATCGGGTATCCAATGATACAGAGTTACTCAATTTAAATGTTTTTCAGTTTGCCACATTTTGATTAACTATAGACTGTTTACAGATCTGTAGCATATGCCAGATGATTTTCATAAAAGTGATCACTAACATTGCAAAATCAAAATAAGCCATACCTAAGCAGTCTTCATTAGTTCACAAACTGCAAAATTACATAGTTTCTTGGGAATAGAACATAAGCAACTATTTTCAATTCTAGAAGGTTGTTTCCAAGGACATCAGCTGCCATTTTTCTTAAATTGTTTTGATCTGAAAGTTACAATGCAGTTTCTTGGCTGCAGCTCATATGTAAAAGCACTGTAGAAGTCAAAGGTTGACTATATAGCCAACGGCAAATAATCGTCTGGGTTTTATAATGACTGAGTTTTGTATGCCCCAGTTATCATGCATTCTCGCAGTCAGCTCTGTGATGTAAATGACATTTGCTTATTAACATAAGGGTAAACAAAGTAATCCTACACTGTTTGTTTCATGTCTTGCACATCTTATGCAGTCCTAATATGTTAAGCATTATGGAGATATAAATATCTACCTGTCCAGTATTTGTATCAAAGATAGCATATCTTGTTTAGCCAATGTAAGGTAGGGGGGTGGTTGGCAATACAAGCTTCACTATTTCTTGAAGGTAGTCCTTTAGTACTATCCTGGGAGGTGAACTGCATACTGGGCTTTTGAAGAACAATTTATGATTTATCAGACTTGATAAAAGCAACTTAAGTTTGCATACAAGCAGCCATTGTTTGCCTAATCAACACTTAAGAAAAAAAATCAGCATTTTGCAATGGGCTACTTCCACAAATTCTTTCATATCATTACACTGTTATAACAAATAGTAAAAGTAACCAATTCACAGAATGATCATAATAATTTAATCAGTGGCTCATAGATGTATCTTCCTAAGAGAAAGTGAAATATCTTGAAACATCATAAGCACAATTTCAGCATCAACATTTTGTACCGGGATACCAAAAGGAGTGTCAGAAACCACGGCGTGGTATATACTGCTACAGGCTGATGATTGCCTGTTTACAGCTAGTACCACTAATATTGTCATTGTCTTGTAACTACATGTATCTGTCTAATGGCAGAAAAGTGTAATCATGAGAAGTAAGGATGCAGTATAAATTCAATGAAGAGAGGCAAATTAGAAGCATTCTTAACTGTGTGTGTGTCATCATTAGAAAGATGAGGCCATGGGAAGAACAGAACACTTCCATGTATCAACTGTAGTCATTCTGAGTAAGATTAACCATTCCATGTAAACATCATAGCCTATAGGGAGTCAAATTTTAGGATGGAGCTACAAAAATGCCCAAGGACCCTGTAACACTTGCCAAATAGTGTTGCATCACTAAAAGCAAAAAAAAAGGAATACAGGGAGTGTTAGAGTCGTGATGGAGTGGGAAGAAGGTAAAGGTTAATGAAGTGGCATTATGTCACCAGAAGAAAGAGCATCATATAGACGAGGATGAATGCACAGTTGGTGACAGTTTTTGGATTAATCAGTGGTGACAGTAGCACAGATAGGATTTTTCTAACTGTGTACCAACTTCCAGAATGTAGCCTTTCTCCAACAAGCATAGCCTACCCTCCCCAAAGAAATGATAAAATGTCATCTACAAATGAAAAATTCCTTATAAGTTAACAAGCAATCTGAAAAATAAAGCCATTTAAGAAAATAAAGAAAATACATAACTATATACAATAATAAATATTACTTTTTAAAAATAAATTCTACCACAACTCTATGTGCAAACCAATTACTTTCTAAATGTGTACACTGTGGCTTATATAGCATATACCTGGCTATACATATGAAGGAAATCACTGGAGGGGAATGCTGATGGCTCATATCGAATAAATGAATGTACAGGAAGCAACGAAAGGCAGCACAGGTGAATTTCAGAGAAAATTAGAAGAATGCAGTATAGTATAGTATAGTTTACCAGTGTATCAAGCAAGCGGATCTCAGAAGAGAATACAACTCCATCAGCCATAAAGTATACCAGATGAAAAATTATACACAAGAGACTGCTTTATACAGAGTATGCAAGCATACCCACTCACTATAATTCCCCTGACAGTATGGTTTAATTCAACCAAATCATAGGTACATTTGATAACACTTGCAACCAGTCCAGGAAGAATTCAACCCAATCTCAAATGCACAAGATAAGGTATTAATGTAATTCCAAGGTTTTCAGTCAAAAAAGTGATGCCTTCATGTTTAAACCTCAATGTACTTATTTCACTGGTACAGAGACACCTAGCTAGGGCAGGCTGTTTCCATGGGCAGGTATCAAGGTGTTAAGTGCACTTGCTTGATGGTAAACAGATTAAAGAAAAGCATTTTGTATTAACAAGAAAAATCAGTATACCTTTAGCATACATTAGTCGAGAATTTCGAAATTTATAAATATGTCAGGTATCCTAGAAAAGGTAAACAAAGCATATAGATGAGATAAAAACAGCAGCATCCACAAACACACTAAGGTTAATTTGTATGTACAAGCAACATAAAACACGCTATCAGTTGATTTAGGATGCATAAATGAGGAGTTTTGTAGGGTTTTGCAGCAAATTTAAGCTGGGAGTTCCTGTGAGCTGTCTACCCGCAGTGTTTGATATATCACTGATCATATGGCACTCTAATTCATTTATTCCTCACCTTTTGATTTTAATTTTATTAGACTGCTGCTAAGATGGCTGGTCTTTCTGACTTCAAATGTTCGAGTACTCCGAAGTTCACGTGGACAGCTATGCAAAAAAAGTATTTCCATACTTGCATTGATTTTACAATCTCTGCTATATACTATTCAAAGGAGGGTAAGGTTATGAGCCTGTACAATTAGTTAACAGAAATAGGACAGATAACTTTGGATGGAATGCCATTCCACAAATTGCGTTTAATTAAAAAAAGTTCTTTTTAGCAAAAAAAATATCTATATGGAAATAATGCTTGTTCTGTAAACTTGCATAGATTGTTTCTAGAAAACAATTAATGGCATTAACTGACATTTAGTATTGTATAAATATTGGATATCTGTTTGTTATATGAGTGGCAGCAAAAATTAAAACCAACATTTTTTTAAGTTTTCTTTAAAAAATGATGCTTCCAAATTAATAGAGAAGTATCTGTGCTACTAAAGTCAGCTGCATGAATCTCAGTGTTCTGGTTTGAACACTCTTTAGTGATTAATAACTAGTAAATAACTAGTGACCACCCTCCCCCATCTGAATCCCAACAAAGTAACTCCATCCCTGTTTAAGCATTCTAAAACTGAAAAAAAGGCCCACTCAAACCCTAGCTCTATCATATTTTGAGTAGGTAATGGTATGTTAGCACCTTTTTGTCTAAATTGTTTTTATTAGGATCAGCATGACAAACTTGAATGCAGAACCTCTCAAAGTAAAATGCTGTAACAGTCATGTACTGTTTCTGGGATTGAGAAATGAAATTTCAATCCAATGATTTACCCATATACTGTTGCTGTTTGTTAATACAATAATAATGGTTGTCATTGTTTTGGCTTGCTGGATTCGTGCAGCATCACAGAAATATTTAGCTGCTGCCATTGCCATAAAATTGTGTTCCGACCACTGTACTGTTTGCGTATCTATAGTATCCTTGTGATTCACAACATACTTAAGTGAATTACCTAATGACATTTTGGTAAGTGTGATCTACTTCACTTTACCTAAAACTCATTTGACCGACAGATGAAGGAAAACCCACAACAAGTCTATGTCTTAAATGTCGGTGAAATGGAAGTCAGTCAAATGAGTTGCCAGTCAAATGAAATTTAGGTCAATTGGGTGTCGGTCAAATGGGTATCAGCCAAATGAGTTTTAGGTCAAGTGAAGTAGACCCACACACACACACACACACACACGCACACACACACACACACACACACACACACACACACATATATATATATATATATATATATATATATATATATATATATATATATATATATATATATATATAGATACACCCTTCTGGCATACCTTTCAATTGTCCAGAAATCAGTGGGGATTTAATTCACTAAATAGTGGCATACATTTGAGTTTCAGACTTCATATCCTTCATAATGCATAGTAACACAAGACCTTTTATTCTAGCAGCTTTTTAGAAATATAAAAAAAAAATATCCCTATTTTTGGGGCTTTGTCTCCACCCCCATTATTTTTGGCTTTTTCCAGATTTTTTGTGCTAAGAGGCCAAGAGCTATGCCTTCCGGTACTGTACGAGTTCTTAAGTTTCAGGATACTGGCTTACTTTGAAAACCCAGGGCAGGAAACATTTACAGATATACCTCTAGCACTATAATGATCTCTATAGCAACTGCAGTTCTATTGTTTAGTCTCATTAATAGAATTCAATGCTGATTCTCAGTGCCAATAAAACTTTGGTCTTGGTTTTCAGAAATTCCATCTACAATACCAGCAGTGACCATATCCTAACTATAATCATCACTAGTGATCATCCCTTTGTGCCTTTGACCAATGCAAGTTTGCTCTGTCTGATAGTCTGACATAAGCTTAAGAAACATATTTGTGTTAATAGTGTTGTCATCTGCATACTTAAAAAATAAACAAAGTTCCATGCAGAGCTAAAGTCCTCCTGATCAAACATGAAGAGGTTGCCATTGGCTATGTATTCCATATCCATAGCATTCTCTGTGCAACCAATATGCTTACTAACTTTTATTCCATATTGTTTTCTAAACTTGATCAGATTTAAAGAAACTTTGCAGTTGGCAGACTATCTTTACACTTCTTCTCACTGTGTGTCTCTGACTGTGCTCAAATAACCTCACCTAAAGTCCTACATCTTATTATCTTCCCTCTGATTTGCATGCATCCTCCCTCATAGACCCCAGAAATGTCCATCCACTTACTCCAGTGGTATGATCCACCACGAAATTCAATATATTAGTGTTAATTTTTTATCCATCCTTGCTTCTCATAACATGTATAGGAACTCTTTCTTTGCATTTCTAAAAACTAAATTATGGAATAAGCTACCATGAGGCATCATTCATACTACCTCTCATCCTATTTTCAAACAATACCTAAAATCTCATATATTTAAAATTACCACTGTCCTTTCCAGATCATCTGATTTACTGCACTACCTTTCTGAATTATATTGAAGTAAAATGGAATTATCAATATCCCTGCTTAACTGACCCACTCCATCCTCACCTGAACTTCTAAAATTCATACTTATTTCTTCTAATTTGCCTCCTCAATCCCATTTGTAACATTTCTTCTCTTTGTTCTCCTCTATACTATTCTATACACTGACAAGTCTGTTCACCAGACATTTTATCCAACATCTTTGTACAAAACCTCTTCTCTGTCTCATGCATGCCATTGGTTCACTTAAGCACCTTATCTATTATGCCTATGTTCCTTGTATATCCTGTTTAATTAGTTCACTCAGGATGATCGTCTTGTGGGGTTATGAGCTGATAATCACCTTTTTAATGCATTCCTCTCTGTTATTGCTGTAATCTTCAATGTACATATTGGTATTTGTATACTTTTCTGTTATAACGGGTAATTCTTGTATTTCTTCTATTCTTCTGTACATATAATGCTCGGACATATTTTTATGTACTATATTAGTCCAAAATATCTGTACCAGTGGAGATTTCCTCAGCAGAAAAAAATGAAGAACCAGTATATTTAAAATGTATTTAACAGACAGCGCCTTACTTACGGGTCTACTTCACGATGTCGAAGGTCGACAGTATTGAAGCTGATATTGTCGGCACCACAACATCGAAAGCGCAGAACATCGTGCAGGTAAACAGAAATCTCCGTAGGGGGAGATTTCCATTTACCTCAATGTATTGCGGTCTTGGAGTTGGAATATTTAAGTAGGGGGGTGTGGGGGGGGTGCAGGGGCACTTGCCCCCTGCCTATGCTAGTTAGTTTTTATTTTTGTTTGTTTTGTTTTTTTTTTTAAATGTTATTCGATGTTTTACTACATTGATCACTAGAGGTCAACCTTTAGTGATTCGATGTAGTAAGATTTCGATAACGTGATATAGACACCTTACTTACTACTTTTATATTCCCTCACATCAAACCATACTCTTCTGCAAAACACCAATTCCCCTTCCTGGAAAACGACTCCTCTTACACACCTAAGCAAACCTTTATCTATACTAAAGCACCTACTCTTTTTTCTACCACCGACACTGACTATCATCTAAAAAGATCCCATCCTCTTAAGATACTTTTCCCCCAACTCTCAAAAACAAGACAAACTACTTAACAGACTTATGAAACTCTATTTACAAATTCTTAATCAATTAAATCAATCTGGGGACATACACCCCAATCTTGGTCCTATGCCACCATCCAATATAACAGGTAGCTCAGGCTCTGTCAACATAGGGGCATTACACCAAAGAAACATGCCATCCCTACTCCTCTTTAACATGAATGTAACGAGTATTACAAATAAAGTTCACAACCTACATGCCTATTATCTCTATACTCCCCAGATATAGTAATAATTAACCAAGACATGGCTAAAATCTAACAATAACAATGAGATAACACTCCTGCATATAATATTCTGCTTAAAGACAGGTTAACAAGAAAGGGTGGGGGAGTAGCAATCCTCTTCAAAAATCACCTAATACTTGACCACTTACAAGTATCTACCCCTGCCTTCCTGACTTTGATCATTCTGAACTCTTATTTGTCAAGTTAAAGATTAACCCCAAAAAGCACATTAGCATCATAGGTGTTGATAGTCCACCTGGCAGAAATATCCCCACTTTAGAAAATTTACTGCATTGGATCACCACATCCCTACCACAATAAACAATCCTGCTAGGTGACTTCATTATTGATTGGCTTTACTGCTACTCACAAAATCTGACAGACCACATAAACCTCCATGGGTTCACCCAACTAATCACATCTCCTAGTAGGACTGACAAATCTTCCAAAGGACAGTCAATCCTTGACTGGAGTTTGGTTAGCAACCCTTCCCTAGCATCTGAAATAGGCTGTCTTCCTGATAGCCTAAGTGGCCATCACTCAACCTTTCTTCCTCAAACACATACCCCCCTAATCCATCAAGACCACCTCTCATCTAATCAGAACCAAAAACCTTCAAATCAAATAGTTTTGTGTCTGCACTAAATACTTGCAACTGGGATTCACTAAAATAGCTACCACTAGTGGATGCAGTAAGCACCTTTAACACTACATTCTTAGACATACTAAACAAAAATGCACCACCCAGATCCATCAGAAATAATTCCAGTTATTCACCCTGGCTAACTAAAGAATGTAGATCCCTACTAAAGGCTAGAAACAAGGCATGGGAGCACCTTCACAAAGATAAAACCCAACTAGCAAGACAGAAAATATCAAGAGCTACATAACAAAGCAAAATAATTAGTGAGGTCAGATAAAATCAGCTATTACCATAATATTCAGAATAAACATACAAAATAGCCTCAAAAGTTCTGGGCTGCAGTTAATTACATACTTCATCCAGGTAAATCAACTACTCCTAACACAACAATAATTAACAATACTGACAATGTATAGCAACACAATTCAATAAATATTTCACAGAAACTAATCAAGCCCTGGCAAACTCTCAAGAAAACATCAGCACCCCTACACCTCCCCCCCTCAACTCAGCACTACCTCCCAGAATAGTAACCCACACCTTTACTTACAGCCAATATCTGTTAAATGCATAAAAAACTACTTCAAAAACTGAAACCAAACGTGCAAGCCACTGATATTCTCCCAGCTGACCTAAAAATTGCCACTGAAGCTATAGCCTATGCAGTAGCCATCCTCATCAACAGGCCAATATCTGAGAACTATGTACCTAGTATTTGGAAAATCTCCCACAGACTGACATAGCGCAAAGGAGGTGACTCCACAGAATTCACAAATTACTGCCCTTTGCCATCCTATCTCCCTTATCCAAAATACTAGAAAGAGTAGTGCATATCCAACTAATAACCCACCTTCTCACACACAGACTACTATCACACACCCAACATGGCTTTCAACCATTTCATAGCACCACCACTGTATTAATGCCCTTTATTAATACTATTAACCAGGGTAGAAACAATGGACAATATGTGTCTACCATATTCTTAGATCTTTTCAAAACCTTTGATATGGTAGATCACAATAAACTTGTTAACATTCTCTCCATCCTAAACCTTAGCAACTCTAGTATTACATGGTTCCAAAGCTACCTAACTGGATGACTACAAGCCATTCAATGGCAAACTCAGCTCTGTCCTCTGCTCCCAGTTCTTTTAGGTTGTTCCACAAAGCTCCATCCTTGGACCTCTACTTTTCTCTATATTCAACAACCAGCTCATCACCTCCACACCTCATGGCTCCATAGTTCAATACACGGATGACTCTACCTTAATATGTGCAGCCCCTACACTACAAGCCCTCTACACCATAACTCATGATTCTTACCTATCTGTTGAAACATTGCTCACTAACTCCCAACTCGTTCTGAATCCCAATAAAACTAAACTCCTTCTCTTTAACCCAACTAGATCTTACTCAGCTTCACAGTCATTTATTATCTTGTCCAAAAATAAAATTGTGATCAACACAATAAAACATTAAACTGCTTGGGGTAGAAATTGAAAATAACTTAGAATTTGATATACACATAGCCCAAATCATCTAGAAGGTCCACAAAAAAACTAGGTTTCCTATACAGAAATAAACAATTTCTAACAAAAAACACAAAAAGCTACCATAGCCCATGCACACCTCCTATTAACCATTCTCTACGCCTCCTCAGTACTAACCGACTTCCACAAAACAGACACTATCAAACTAGAAACTTGCTAAAATAAAATATAAAAGTTTGCAACTGGTGCCTCCTATAGTTTACATCACTGTACATCTCTTAAACAATTGAATTGGCTCGAACTTCCTCAGCTTTTACACTTTAACCAACTAACCCTTGCAGGAATTCGCTCTTCTCTAATTATATTCCTAAAATATGGAATAAGCTTCCAACCCTTATAACCTCAAATAGTTCTATTATACAATTTAAAAAGCTCCTTAAGACGTACTTAGAAGACACCTAGCTATGTTCCTCCAACACTCCTGGATAGACATTCTTTAATCTCTCTACTAGTCAATTATCCTTAGAAATAATGTAAAACAAAATCTCTCATTGATACTAACAACACCTATCAGTATTTTGCCCTCTGTATCACTAAATTGTATTTCACTGTGGTAGAGCTTACCCATTTAAGTATTTCCAGTTTACTAGCAAAGTACTTTACTTACTATAGTTTTCTTAATCGCTTTTAAATCTTTAACTTCACCGTCATTTCCCCTACACATTTTGATGAAATGTACTGCTTTTTTCTTGCATATTTATATATTTATAATATGTATTTGTATTTCATGTTTGTAATTTCTATTATTTCTGGAGCTTTTCTCCCTGTGACTCCACTGAAAAAGGACCTGTGTCCAGTTGGACTTTCCCAATAAACACATGTAAAATAAATAATAAAATAAAAGCACCACATCAGGTTAAGTGCTTTCATCCTGTTCAATGATAAAGGAATTCAATAGACCTACTGCCCAAAGTTCATGGTACATAATATAACTTCTCAAATTAAATAATCTCAGACATTGTGCTTCTCTGTTAAACTATTTATTGCAGAGGGCACTCCCCCTGCACTCCTTGATGTGAGTGGGCAACCCCCCCTAAACTTATACACACACACACACACACACACACACACACACACACACATATATATATATATATATATATATATATATATATATATGGTTCCTTATCAGAAGCCTGAAACACTATAAGCCTGAAAATCAAAATCCTGAAACCAAAAGCCTGAAAATTCAAAATCATACTTACACTCATTGTGCTTCTCTGTTAAACTGTGCAGGCTCACCGCTCCCTTGATTGGGCAACCCCCAGCCCCCACCTATACACACACACACACACACACACACACACACACACACACACACACACACACACACACAAGATTATTTAATTTGAGAAGTTATATTATGTACCATGAACTTTGGGCAGTAGGTCTATCCAGTCCATCACCCAAACAACCTTTCATAACGTTGAAAAATGGTTTATGCAGCATTGCCTCCTCCTTAATCCCAAAAAAAACAAAGCTTCTTCTCTTTACTCCTACTAATAAATCTCCTACACCTCTCTTTACTATCACCTCAAATAATTCCACCTGCATTAACCCTGACAATACCACTCGGCTATTAGGGGTAACCATTGACAACCATCTTAACTTTGATGAACAAATAAATAGTACTATTAAAGCTGTTAATAAAAAAATTGGGACACTCTATAGAAAATTTTTCCCCTCCCCCAGCTGACTAGAAAAAAACATTGCTCAGACCCACCCTGCTTCCACCTTTTTATGCTTCGACTATTTATACCACACTATCTAAAACAACATCAATAAACTCTCAACCTGTTATAACAGTATAGCTAGATTCATTAATGCAACTCCTTAGAACTCACCATTGTTATAACCTGAAACAACTAAATTGGCTAGAACTAAATAACCACCTACTTTATCAACAACTACTTATAATTCATAAAACCCTTCACTTCCCTGAAAATACTCCAAGCCTGGCTAGACTTATTTCTCCATATAAGAACCTAAACACCTTCGTTCTGCCAACAAGTTTCTAGTATCCATAACTAAATCACATAATAAAGCTGGTGATGCACTATTTTCAAATTGATAGGGAAACACTGGAATCTAATCCCTCAAGAAATAGCTACTCTTCAGTCCACCTCTCTGTTCAAAAGACAAATCAAAGCACACCTTACTTCTCAATGGCTATGTCCCTGTACCAATCCCGATTGAAAGTATGTCTCAATACACCTTATTATTTTTCCTTCCTGTCCCTTCTGCCCTACCTGAAGCTTGCTGGAGTTGAGAGTTGAACCCTAAGGGATACCTATATTTCTTAATAACTTTAGTATGTAGTTCTTGTTTTTATTGTAAACTGACATAATATTTTTTTTATAAAATGTTATAGATATCCTCTCTTGTACCTTGTATAAATCTACTAAGATAATTGTTATAAATCACTGTAATTTTATCCATACTGGAGCTTTTCTCCCGGGCCTCTACTGTAAACGGATATATGTCCAGCTAGACTAGCCTGGTCAACAAATGTAAAATAAAATAAATAAAATAAAATGCTAATATGTCACTATAAAGACACTAATATCTACCAACTGACCCTGACCCTAACCCTAACCCTAAGGTCCGTCACTATCGCACACTCACCTGACCCGCGCCCTAACCCTAACTCACTTAAACCGCCCCTAACCCCAATATTTGTCACTATTGCATACATGCCTAACCTGCGCCCTAACCCTAACTCACTTAAACCGCCCCTAACCGTAACATAAAACCAACCGCACACTTACCTGAACCCAACGCATGACCTAACACCACAGGGCTAACAATAGCAAAGCCACAATGACGTCAGTATGTCCATTTTGTGTTTTCAGGATTTTGAGTTTCAGGATTTTGGGTTTGCGGGATTTTGAATTTTCAGGCTTTTGGTTTCAGGATTTTGATTTTCAGGCTTATAGTGTTTCAGGCTTCTGATAGGGAACCATATATATATATATATATATATATATATATATATGTATATATAAACTGAGATAGCTATACCTCAGAGAAAAGGGAACATCACTTGGAATATGCAAGTCCGTTCTTTTATCTATTCAGTCTCTGTGTTTCAGGAATCATTTTATAGGGTTCTGACATTTCAAATGATTACCAGTATATTATGTTCTTTATATAGTTAGGTTGTACTGTTATGGGCTTTATTTTTCTGTCTCAGTTGAATAATTATATTTTATTCCAATTTCTCTGAAACTTTTTCTGTAGACCTGTGCGGAAGATGGGCTTTTCCTAGTTGAAAACCACAACTAAAACAAAATGCAAGAGAATAATTGAAAACCACAGCTAAAACAAAGTGCAAGATAATAATAGATTTATGCTATAGTTAAATGACCAAACAAATGGCCACATCATGTCTTACTCTATTCCCTGATGTATGAAACATATGCTTATATCAAGCAGGGTACACATTATTGTAACTTTCATTATGTGTTTAAGGAAATCCTTCAATACAGCCAATAGATACAGTCATTGGAGAGATTGCTAGAAAGGACAACCAATATAGCTGCTAAAGCCCAAATCTCTGGACATGCAAACATTTATATAAAATAATGTTTTCAGGGAGAAAATACAACACAGAAGTGAAGGTGAGTGAGCTGGAAGAAAATAAGGAACATTTAGATGTACCTTCAGAATAAGTGATAGTTTATTTTTTAATCACACATACCTTGCTCAGCTCATCCCACTCCTCTCACCATATGGGCTCTCTCTGCTCCCCTACCCTGCCCAATTCCCACTCACCCCCACTACTCCTACATTTACACCTACATAACCCTCCTACCCTCCAATCACAATACTTCACACACCCTGCAACCACCCTATAACCTAAATTAGCTAATCAAAACCTGCAATTAATCTCTAGTACATAACAAACAGCCTTCAGTACACACCCAGTCACTAAGCATATATCATCAATACCCTATCATCACATTAATCCCACATTAAACAAAAACACATACCTACTTACCCTACATCCACAGATAGTACAATGTGTTACTTTATCAAATTCCAACCACCTCCTCCTATTAATAGCAGCACAGCTCACATCATGTCATGCATGTCTTAACACCACATGGCAACAGCAAACCCCCACAACTCCCTACCAACCAAATCAAATAGAAACCTCCATTATCATTGCTGCTAACATCTTTAATATTGAAACCACCTTCCTTTACACATTCACCTTGTCCCCCTCAAAACACAATCACATACATCATTGACATACGATAAAGCATTACAAAGATACATAAAAGTAATAGTTAACATTGCATCACATCTAATTCTTGGTGGAGATATACATCCCAATCCCGGATCCCCAACAAAACCTATCAACCTCCATCAACCCAGCTAAACCTTGCCAGAAAAAACACCAATCTCCTAATATTAAATATAAACCTTAGAAGTATTCTCATCAAGACCAAAGAACTCCACGCCACCTTCTGACACTACTCAACTGATATAGTTGTCTTAACAGAAACATGGCTTAAATCGGAGATCAACAACAATGAGATAACACCCCCTGGTTATAACATACATAGACAAGACTGGACAGGAAAAAGAGGTGGAGGTGTAGCCATACTATATGAAAATAATCTAACCCTCAAAGCTATAGACATAAGCATCCCAGATGTTACTGATGCAGAAATACTTTTAACGAAATGTTTACTTAATTCCAAAAAGCAAATAAACATAGTAGGTGTCTACATCCCACCAGGGAATAATATCCCTGCCCTAGAGCACATCCTACAATGGGCAAATAAGCTCCTTCCCGAAGAAAAAATTATACCTGGAGACTTTAATATTGACTGGTATTCCTGTAACCCAAACACACCCACAAACCACCTTTCTCTGTACGGCTTCTCCCAACTAATCCAACACACTACAAGGATAGACAAAACATCAAAAAAAGAATAAATCCTAGATTGGATACTCACCAATCAACCCCACCTCTCTCAACTCACAGGCTGTCTCCCTCAGATAAAATCTCTAACTACACTTCTATATACCCTTTAACTGCTGTAACCTCCTCCCTTACCTATATCCCCTTGTCTTCCTCACACAGAAATAACCTCTAACTACACTTCTGTCCACTCTATAACTCATGTAACCTCCTCCTCACTTACCTACATCCGTTTGTCTTCATCACTCAGAAATAACCTCTAACTACACTTCCATCCACTCTATAACTCCTGTAACCTCCTCCCTTACCTATATTCCCCTTGTCCTCCTCATGCAGATATAACCTCTAACTACACTTCTATCCACTCTGTAACTCCTGTAACCTCCACCTCCCTTACCTATATCCCTTGTCTCCCTCACTCAGATATACCCTCTAACTACACTTCTATCTGCCATAATACTCCTGTAACCTCCTCGCTTACCTATATCCTCTTGTCTTTCTCACTCAGATATAACCTTGAGTGACACTTCTATCCTGTCTATAACTCCTTTACACTCCTCCTCCCATAGATATATATCTTTCACTCATATATAAACTCTAACTACTCTTCTATCCACTCTATAACTCCTGTAACCTCCCTCTCCCTTACCTATAGCCCTTTGTAATCCTGACTCAGATATAACATCTAACTACACTTCTATCCACTTTATAACTCCTGTAACCTCCTCCTCTCTTACCTATATCGCATTGCCTTCCTCACTCAGATAAAACCTCTAACTACACTTCTATCCACTCTATAACTCCTGTAACATCCTGCTTACCTATATCCCCCCTTGTCTCCCTCAATAAGATATAACCTCTAACTACACTTCTATCCACTCAATAACTCCTGTAACCTCCTCCTCCCTAACCTATAGCCCCTTGTCTTCCTCACTCAGATATAATACTAACTACACTTCTATCCACTTTATAACTCCTGTCACCTCCTCTTCTCTTACATATATCCCCTTGTCTTCCACACTCGGATATAATCTCTAACTACACTTCTATCCACTCTATAACTCCTGTAAAATTCTCCTCCCTTACCTATAGCCCCTTGTCTTCTTCACTCAGATATAACATCCAACTACACTTATATCCACCTTAGAACTCCTGCAACCCCCTCCTCTCTTACCTATATTGCCTTGTCTTCCACAGTCAGATATAACCTATAACTACACTTCTATCCACTCTATACCTCCTGTAATCTCCTTGCCCCTTACATTTAGCTGTTTGACTTCTTCACTCAGATATAACCTCTAACTACACCTCTATCCACCCTAAACCTCCTGTATTCCCCTCCTCCCTTACCTATATCCCCTTGTCTTCCTCACTCAGATAAAACCTCTAACTAGACTTCTATCAACTCTATAACTCCAGTAAACTCCTCCTCCGCTACCTATAGCCCCTAGTCTACCTCACTCAGATAAAACCTCTAACTACACTTCTATCCACTCTCTAACTCCTGTAACCCACTCCTCCATTACCTATACCCCATTGTCTTTCTCACAAAGATATAACCTCTAACTACACTTCTATCCACTCTATAACTCCTGCAACCTTCTCCTCACTTACCTATATTCCCTTGTCTTCCTTACGCAGATATAACCTTTAACTACACTTCTATCCACTCTATAACTCATGTAACCTCCTCCCTTACATATATCCCCTTGTCTTCCTCACTCAGAAATAACCTCTAAATACACTTCTATCCACTCTATAACTCCTGTAACCTCCTTTTCCCTTACCTATATCCCCTTGTCTTCCTCACTCAGATATAACCTTTAACTGCACTTCTATACAATCTATAACTCCTGTAACCTCCTCCTTCCTTACCTATATCCCTTGTCTCCATCACTCAGATATACCCTCTAACTACACTTCTATCCACCATAATACTCCTGTAACCTCCTCCCTTACCTATATCCTCTTGTCTTCCTCACTCAGATATAACCTCGAATAACACTTTTATCCTCTCTATAACTCCTGTACCCTCCTCCTCCCTGACCTATATCCCCTTGTCTTCCTCACTCAGAAATAACCTCTAACTACACTTCTATCCACTTTATAACTCCTGTAACCTCCTCCTCCATTACCTATATCCCCTTGTCTTCCTCACTCAGGTATAACCTCTAACTGCACTTCTATCCACTCTATAACTCCTCTAACCTCCTTTTCCTTACCTATACCCCCTTGTCACCCTCACTCAGATATCACCTCTAACTACACTTCTATCCACTCTAAAACTCTGGAAACCTCCTCCTCCCTTAAATATATCCCCTTGTCTTCCTCACTCAGATATAACCTCTAACTACACTTGTATCCACCCTATAACTCCTATACCCTCCTCCTCCCATACATATATCTCTTTCACTCAGATATAAACTCTAACTACTCTTCTATCCACTCTCAAACTCCTGTAACCTCCTCCCATACCTATATCCCCTTGTCCTCCTCATGCAGATATGACCTCTAACTACACTTCTACCCACTCTATAAATCCTGTAACCTCCTCCTCCCTTACCTATACGCCTTTGTCTTCCTCACTCAGATATAACATCTAACTACACTTCTATCCACTTTATAACTCCTGTAACCACCTCCTCTCTTACCTATATCGCATTGTCTTCCTCACTCAGATAAAACCTCTAACTACACTTCTATCCACTCTATAACTCCTGTAACATCCTGCTTTACCAATATCCCCGCTTTTCTCCCTCACTCAGATATAACCTCTCACTACACTTCTATCCACTCAATAACTCCTGTAACCGCCTCCTCCATAACCTGTAGCCCCTTGTCTTCCTCACTCAGATATAATACTAACTACACTTCTATCCACTTTATAACTCCTGTAACCTTCTGCTTTCTTACCTATATCCCATTGTCTTCCACACTCAGATATAACCTCTAACTACACTTCTATCCACTCTGTAACTCCTGTAACCATCTCCTCCCTTACCTATAGCCCCTTGTCTTCTTCACTCAGATATAACATCTAACTACACTTCTATCCACTTTAGAACGCCTGTAACCCACTCCTCTCTTAACTATATCACCTTGTCTTCCACAGTCAGATATAACCTATAATTACACTTCTATCCACTCTATACCTCCTGGAACATCCTCACCCCTTACATATAGCCCCTTGTCTTCCTCACTCAAATATAACCTCTAACTATACCTCTATCCACTCTATAACTCCTGTATCCCCCTCCTCCCTTACCTATATCCCCTTGTCTTCATCACTCAGATAAAACCTCTAACTAGACTTCTATCATCTCTATAACTCCAGTAAACTTGTCCTCCCTCACCTATAGCCACTTGTCTTCCTCACTCAGATAAAACCTCTAACTACACTTCGATCCACTCTCTAACTCCTATAACCCCCTCCTCCATTACCAATACCCCATTGTCTTTCTAACTCAGATATAACCTCCAACTACACTTTTATCCACTCTATAGCTCCTGTAACCTCCTCCTCCTCCATTACCAATATCGCATTGTCTTCGTCACTCAGATATAACCTCTAACTACACTTTTATCCACTCTGTAACTCCTGTACCTTCCTCCTCCCTTACCTATATCCCTTTGTCTTCTTTATGCAGATATAACCACTAACAACACTTCTATCCACTCTATAACTCCAGTAACCTCCTACTCCAATAACTATATCCCCATTGTCTTCCTCACTAAGATATAACCTCTAACTACATTTCTATCCACTCTATACCTCCTGTATCCTCCACCTCCCTTACCTATATCCCCTGGTTTACCTCACTCAGATTAAACCTCTAACTACACTTCTATCCACACTTTTAACTCCTGTAACCTCCTCCTCCTTTACCTATATCCTCTTGTCTCCCACACTCAGATACAACCTCTCACTACATTTTTATCCACTCTATAAATCCTGTAACCGCCTCCACCCTGACCTATATCCCCTTGTCACCCTCACTCAGAAATAACCTCTAACTACACTTCTATCCACTCTATAACTCCTGTAACCTCCTCCTCCCTTACCTATATCCCCTTGTCTTCCTCACTCAGATATAACCTCTAACTGCACTTCTATCCACTCTATAACTGCTGTAACCTCCTTTTCCCTTTCCTATACCCCCTTGTCTCCCTCACTCAGATATAACCTCTAACTACACTTCTATCCACTCCAAAACTCCGGAAACCTCCTCCTCCCTTACCTATATCCCTTGTCTTCCTCACTCAGATATAACCTCTAACTACACTTCTATCCACTCTATAACTCCTGTAACCTCCTCCCTTACCTATATCCCCTTGTCTTCCTCACTCAGATACAACCTCTAACTACACTTCTATCCACTCTATAACTCCTGTAACCTCCTCCTCCCTTACCTATATCCCATTGTCTTCCTCACTCAGATACAACCTCTAACTACACTTCTATCCACTCTATAACTCCTGTAACCTCCTCCCTTACCTATATCCCCTTGTCTTCCTCACTCAGATATAACCTCTAACTACACTTCTATCCACTCTATAACTCCTGTAACCTCCTCCTCCCTTACCTATACCCCTTGTCTTCCTCACTCAGATATAACCTCTAACTACACTTCTATCCACTCTATAACTCCTGTAACCTCCTCCCTTACCTATAATCCCTTGTCTTCCTCACTCAGATATAACCTCTAACTACACTTCTATCCACTCTATAACTCCTGTAACCTCCTCCTCCCTTACCTATATCCCCTTGTCTTCCTCACTCAGATATAACCTCTAACTACACTTCTATCCACTCTATAACTCCTGTAACCTCCTCCTCCCTTACCTATATCCCCTTGTCTTCCTCACTCAGATATAACCTCTAACTACACTTCTATCCACTCTATAACTCCTGTAACCTCCTCCCTTACCTATATCCCTTGTCTCCATCACTCAGATATAACCTCTAACTACACTTCTATCCACTCTATAACTCCTGTAACCTCCTCCCTTACCTATCCCCTTGTCTTCCTCACTCAGATATAACCTCTAACTACACTTCTATCCACTCTATAACCCCAGTAAGCTCCTCCTCTCTTACCTATATCCCTTGTCTTACTCACTCAGATATAACCTCTAACTACACTTCTATCCACTCTATAACTCCTGTAACCTCCTCCCTTACCTATAGCCCCTTGTCTTCCTCACTCAGATATAAACTCTAACTACACTTCTATCCACTTTAACTCCTGCACCCTCCTCCGTTACCTATATCCCCTTGTCTTCCTCACTCAGATATAACCTCTAACTACACTTCTATCCACTCTATAACTCCTGTAACCTCCTCCTCCTGTACCTATATCCCCTTGTCTTCCTCACTCAGATATAACCTCTAACTACACTTCTATCCACTCTATAACTCCTGTAACCTCCTCCTCCCTTACCTATATCCTCTTGTCTTCCTCACTCAGATATAACCTCTAACTACACTTCTATCCACTCTATAACTCCTGTAACCTCCTCGTTTATCTATATCCCCTTGTCTTCCTCATGCAGATATAAGCTCTAACTACACTTGTATCCACTCCCTTGTCTTTCCTATCAGATAAACCTTATAACGCGCGTTCTCCTCAAGCTCTAACCACTTCTAACTCTATAACTCCTCCTCCTCCCTTACCTAAATCCTCTTGTCTTCCTCACTCATTCATAACCTCTAACTACACTTCTATCCACTCTATAACTCCTGTAACCTCCTCCACTTATACCTATATCCCCTTGTTTTCCTCACTCAGATATAACCTCTAACTACACTTCTATCCACTCTATAACTCCTGTAACCTCCTCCCTTACCTATAGCCCCTTGACTTCCTCACTCAGATATAACCTCTAACTACAGTTCTATGAACTCTATAACTCCTGTTACCTTTTTCTCCCTTACCTATATCCCCTTGTCCTCCTCACGCAGACATAACCTCTAACTACACTTCTATCCAGTGTCTAACTCCTGTAACCTCCTCCCTTAACTATATCCCCTTGTCCTCCTCACACAGACATAACCTCTAACTACACTTCTATCCAGTGTGTAACTCCTGTAACCTCCTCTTCCCTTACCTATATCCCTTGTCTCCCTCACTCAGATATACCCTCTAACTACACTTCTATCCACCATAATACTCCTGTAACCTCCTCCCTTACCTATATCCCCTTGTCTTCCTCACTCAGATAAAACCTCTAACTACACTTGCATCCACCATATAACTCCTTCAACCACCTCCCTTACCAATATCCTCTTGTCTTCCTCACTCAGATATAACCTCGAACGACACTGCTGTCCTCTCTATAACTCCTGTACCCTCCTCCTCCCATACATATATCTCTTTCACTCAGATATAACCTCTAACTACTCTTCTATCCACTCTCAAACTCCTGTAACCTCCTCCCTTACCTATAGCCCCTTGTCTTCCTCACTCAGATATAATATCTAACTACACTTCTATCCACTTTATAACTCCTGTAACCTCCTCCTCTCTTACCTATATCACATTGTCTTCCTCAGTCAGATATAACCTCTAACTACACTTCTATCCACTCTATAACTCCTGCATCATCCAGTCTTACTTATATCCCCCCTTGTCTTCCTCACTCAGTTATAACCTCTAACTACACTTCTATCCACTCTATAACTCCTGTAACCTCCTCCTCCCTAACCTATAGCCCCTTGTATTCCATACTCAGATATAATGCTAACTACACTTCTATCCACTTTATAACTCCTGTAACCTCCTCCTCTCTTACCTATATCCCCTTGTCTTCCTCCCTCAGATATAACCTCTAACTACACTTCTAACCACTTTATAAATCCTGTAACGTCCTCCTCGCTTAACTATATCCCCTTGTCTTCCTCAAGCAGATATAACCTCTAACTACAGTTCTATGAACTCTATAACTCCTGTTACCTTTTTCTCCCTTACCTATATCTCATTGTATTCCTCATGCAGATATAACCTCTAACTACACTTCTATCCACTCAATAACTTCTGTAACCTCCTCACATACCTATAACCCCTTGTGTTCCTCACTCAGATATAACCTGTAACTACACTTCTATCCACTCTATAACTCCTGTAACGTCTTTTTCCCTTACCTATAGCCCATTGTCTTCCTCACTCAGATATAACCTTTAACTACACTTCTATCCAATCTATATCTCCTGTAACCTCTTCCTCCGTTACCTATATCCCCTTGTCTTCGTCACTCAGAAATACCCTCTAAATACACTTCTAGCCACTCTATAACTCCTGTAACCTCCTCCCTTACCTATATTCCCCTTGTCCTACTCACGCAGATATAACCTCTAACTACACTTCTATCCACTGTGTAACTCCTGTAACCTCCTCCTCCCTTACCTATATCCCTTGTCTCCCTCACTCAGATATACCCTCTAACTACACTTCTATCCACCATAATACTCCTGTAACCTCATCCCTTACCTATATCCCCTTGTCTTCCTCCCTCAGATAAAACCTCTAACTACACTTGTATCCACCATATAACTCCTGCAACCTCCTCCCTTACCAATATCCTCTTGTCTTCCTCACTCAGATATAACCTCGAACGACACTGCTGTTTTTGCTATAACTCCTGTACCCTCCTCCTACCATACATTTATCTCTTTCACTCAGATATAACCTCTAACTACTCTTCTATCTACTCTCAAACTCCTGTAACCTCCTCCCTTACCTATAGCCCCTTGTCTTCCTCACTCAGATATAACATCTAACTACACTTCTATCCACTTTAAAACTCCTGTAACCTCCTCCTCTCTTACCTATATCGCATTGTCTTCCTCACTCAGATATAACCTCTAACTACACTTCTATCCACTCTATAACTCCTGCATCATCCTGTCTTACTTATATCCACCCTTGTCTTCCTCACTCAGTTATAACCTCTAACTACACTTCTATCCACTCTATAACTCCTGTAACCTCCTCCTCCCTAACCTATAGCCCCTTGTATTCCATACTCAGATATAATACTAACTACACTTTTATCCACTTTATAACTCCTGTAACCTCCTCCTCTCTTACCTATATCCCCTTGTCTTCCACACTCAGATATAACCTCTAACTACACTTCTATCCACTCTATAACTCCTGTCACCTCCTTTTCCCTTACCTATATCCCCTTGTCTTCCTCACTCAGATATAACCTCTAACTACACTTCTATCCACTCTATAACTCCTGTAACCTCCTCCTCCCTTACCTATATCCCTTGTCTTCCTCACTCAGATATAACCTCTAACTACACTTCTGTCCACTCTATAACTCCTGTAACCTCCTCCCTTACCTATATCCCCTTGTCTTCCTCACTCAGATATAACCTCTAACTACACTTCTATCCACTCTATAACAATTGTACCCTCCTCCTCCCTTACCTATATCCCTTGTCTTCCTCACTCAGATATAACCTCTAACTACACTTCTATCCACTCTATAACTCCTGTAACCTCCTCCTCCCTTACCTATATCCCCTTGTCTTCCTCACTCAGATATAACCTCTAACTACACTTCTATCCACTCTATAACTCCTGTAACCTCCTCCATTACCTATATCCCCTTGTCTTCCTCACTCAGATATAACCTCTAACTACACTTCTATCCACTCTATAACTCCTGTAACCTCCTCCCTTACCTATATCCCCTTGTCTCCCTCACTCAGATATAACCTCTAACTACACTTCTATCCACCATAACTCCTGTACCCTCCTCCCTTACCTATATCCCTTGTCTTCCTCACTCAGATATAACCTCTAACTACACTTCTATCCACTCTATAACTCCTGAAGCCTCCTCATTCCTTACCTATATCCCCTTGTCTTCCTCACTCGGATATAACCTCTAACTACACTTCTATCCACTCTCTAACTCCTGTAACCTGTTCCCTTACCTATATCCCCCCTTGTTTTCCTCACTCAGGTATAACTTCTAACTACACTTCTGTCCACTCTGTAACTCCTGTTACCTCCACTTCCCTCACCTATATACCCTTGTCTTCCTCACTCAGATATAACTTTTAACTGCAGTTCTATCCACTCTATAACTCGTGTATCCTACTCCCTACCTATATCCTCTTGTTTTCCTCACTCACATATAACCTTTAACTACACTTCTATACACTCTATAACTCCTATAAACTCCTCCTCCCTTACCTATATCCCCTTGTCTTCCTCACTCAGATATAACCTCTAACTACACTTCTATCCACTCTGTAACTCCTGTAACCTCCTACTCCTGTACCTATAGCCCCTTGTCTTCCTCATTCAGATATAACATCTAACTACATGTCTACCGACTCTATAACTCCTGTAGCCTCCCCCTTACCTATATCCTGTCTTCCTTACTCAGATATAACCTCTAACTACACTTCTATCCACTCTATAACTCCTGTAACTGCCTCCTCCATTACCTATATTGCTATGTCTTCCTCACTCAGATATAACCTCTAACTACACTTCTATCCACTCTATAACTCCTGTAACCTCCTCCTCTCTTACCTATATCCCCTTGTCTTCCTCACTCAGATATAACCTCTAACTACACTTCTATCCACTCTATAACTCTGGTAACCTTCTCATTCCTTACTTGTACTCCCTTGTCTTCCTCACTCAGATATAACCTCTAACTACAGTTCTATCCACTCTATATTTCCTGTAACCTCCTTCTCCCTTACCTATATCTTCTTGATAACCTCACTCAGATATAACCTCTAACTACACTTCTATCCACTCTATAACTCCTGTAACCTCCTCCTCCCTTACCTATATCCCCTTGTCTTCCTCACTCAGATATAACCTCTAACTACACTTCTATCCACTCTATAACTCCTGTAACCTCTTCCTCCCTTACCTATATCCCATTGTCTTCCTCACTTAGATATAACCTCTAACTACACTTCTATCCACTCTATAACTCCTGTAACCTCCTCCCTTATCTATATTCCCTTGTCTTCCTCACTAAGATATAACCTCTAACTACACTTCTATCCACTCTATAACTCCTGTAACCTCCTCCCTTACCTATATCCCCTTGTCTTCCTCACTCAGATATAACCTCTAACTACACTTCTATCCACTCTATAACTCCTGTAACCACCTCCCTCACCTATATACCCTTGTCTTCCTCACTCAGATATAACTTTTAACTGCAGTTCTATCCACTCTATAACTCGTGTATCCTACTCCCTACCTATATCCTCTTGTCTTCCTCACTCAGATATAACCTCTAACTACACTTCTATCCACTCTATAACTCCTGTAACCTCCTCCTCCCTTACCTATATCCCCTTGTCTTCCTCACTCAGATATAACCTCTAACTACACTTCTATCCACTCTATAACTCCTGTAACCTCCTCCCTTACCTATATCCCCTTGTCTTCCTCACTCAGATATAACCTCTAACTACACTTCTATCCACTCTATAACTCCTGTAACCTCCTCCCTTACCTATATCCCCTTGTCTTCCTCACTCAGATAAAACCTCTAACTACACTTCTATCCACTCTATAACTCCTGTAACCTCCTCCTCCCTTACCTATATCCCTTGTCTTCCTCACTCAGATATAACCTCTAACTACACTTCTATCCACTCTATAACTCATGTAACCTCCTCCTCCTGCGCCTGTATCCTCTTGTCTTCCTCACTCAGATATAACCTCTAACTACACTTCTATCCACTCTATAACTCATGTAACCTCCTCCTCCCTTACCTATATCCTTGTCTTCCTCACTCAGATATAACGTCTAACTACACTCCTATCCACTCTATAACTGCTGTAACCTCTTATTCCATTACCTATATCCCTGTGTCTTCCTCACTCAGATATAACTTCTAACTACACTTCTATCCACTCTATAACTCCTGTAACCTCCTCCCTTACCTATATCCCCTTGTCTTCCTCACTCAGATATAACCTCTAACTACACTTCTATCCACTCTATAACTCCTGTAACCTCCTCCTCTCTTACCTATATCCCATTGTCTTCCTCACTCAGATATAACCTCTAACTACACTTCTATCCACTCTATAACTCCTGTAACCTCCTCCTCGCTTACCTATATCCCCTTGTCTTCCTCACTCAGATATAACCTCTAACTACACTTCTATCCACTATATAACTCCTGTAACCTCCTCCCTTAGCTATATCCCCTTGTCTTCCTCACTGAGATATAACCTCTAACTACACTTCTATCCACTCTATAACTCCTGTTACCCCTCCTCCCTTACCTATATCCCCTTGTCTTCCTCACTCAGATATAACCTCTAACTACACTTCTATCCACTCTATAACTCCTGTAACCTCCTCCTCCTTACCTATATCCCTTTGTCTTCCTCACTCAGATATAACCTCTAACTACACTTCTATCCACTCTATAACTCCTGTAACCTCCTCCCTTACCTATATCCCCTTGTCTTCCTTACTCAGATATAACCTCTAACTACACTTCTATCCACTCTATAACTCCTGTAACCCCTCCCTTACCTATATCCTCTTGTCTTCCTCACTCAGATATAACCTCTAACTACACTTCTATCCACTCTATAACTCCTGTAACCTCCTCCTCCCTTACCTATATCGCCTTGTCTTCCTCAACCATATATAACCTCTAACTACACTTCTATCCACTCCATAACTCCTGTACCCTCCACCCTTACATATATCCCCTTGTTTTCATCACCCAGATATAACCTCTAACTACATTTCTGTCCACTCTGTAACTCCTGTAACCTCCTCCTCCCTTACCTATATCCCCTTGTCTTCCTCACTCAGATATAACCTCTAACTACACTTCTATCCACTCTATAACTCCTGTAACCTCCTCCTCCCTTACCTATATCCCCTTGTCTTCCTCACTCAGATATAACCTCTAACTACACTTCTATCCACTCTATAACTCCTGTAACCCCCTCCTCCCTTACCTTGTCTTTCTCACTCAGTTATAACCTCTAACTACATTTCTGTCCACTCTATAACTCCTGCGGCCTCATCCCTTACCTATATCCCCTTGTCTCCATCACTCAGATAAAACCTCTAATTGCACTTCTATCCAATCTATAACCCCTGTAACCTCCTCGCTTACCTATTTCCCCTAGTTTTCCTCATTCAGATATAACCTCCAACTACACTTCTATCCACTCTTTAACTCCTCTAACCCTTCTCTTTACCTATATCCTCTTGTCTTCCTCACTCAGATAAACCTCTAACTACACTTCTATCCACTCTTTAAATCCTCTAACCTCCACCTCCCTTACCTATATCCCCTTGTCTTCCTCACTCAGATATAAGCTCCAACTACACTTCTATCCACTCTATAACTCCTGCATCCTCCTTTTCCCTTACCTATATCCCTTGTCTTCCTCACACAGATATAATCTGTAACTACACTTCCATCTACCTTATAACTCCTGTAACATCCTCCCTTACTTATATCACCTTGTCTTCCTCATTCAGATATAACCTCTGACTACACTTCCATCCACTCTATAACTGCTGTAACCTCCTCCTCCCTAACCTATAGCCCCTTGTATTCCATACTCAGATATAAAACTAACTACACTTCTATCCACTTTATAACTCCTGTACCTCCTCCTCTCTTACCTATATCCCCTTGTCTCCCTCACTCAGATATGACCACTATCTACACTTCTATCCACTCTATAACTCCTGAAACCTCATCTTCCCTTACCTATATGCCCTTGTCTTTGTCACTCAGATATAACCTCTAACTATACTTCTATCCACTCTATAACTCCTGTAAACTCCTCCCTTACCTATATCCCCTTGTCTTCCTCACTCAGATATAACCTCTAACTACACTTCTATCCACTCTATAAAAACTGTACCCTCCTCCTCCCTTACCTATATCCCCTTGTCTTCCTCACTTAGATATAACCTCTAACTACACTTATATCCACTCTATAACTCCTGTTACGTCTTTCTCCATTACCTATATCCCATTGTGTTCCTCACGGAGATAAAACCTCTAACTACACTTCTATCCACTCTATAACTTCTATAACCTCTTCCCTTACCTATATCCCATTGTCTCCCTCACTCAGATATAACAACCAACTACACTTCTATCCACCATAAAACTCCTGTAACCTCCAACGTTACCTATATCCCCTTGTCTTCCTCACTGAGATAAAACCTCTAACTACACTGCTATCCACTCTATAACAACTTTACCCTTCTCCTCCCTTACCTATATCCCCTTGTCTTCCTCCCTCAGATATAACCTGTAACTACACTTCTATCCTCCCTATAACTCCTGTAACCTCCTCCCTTACCTATATCCCTTTGTCTCCGTCACTCAGATATAATCTCTATCTACACTTCTATGCACTCTATAATTCCTATAACCTGTTCCTCCCTTACCTGTAGCCCCTTGTCTTCCTTATTAAGATAAAACCTCTAAATAAACTTTTATCCACTCTAAAACACCTGTAACCCTCTCCTCCCATACCTATACCCCCTTTTCTCTCTCACTCAGATATAACCTCTAACTACACTTCTATCCACTCTATAACTCCTGTAACCTCCTCCTCCTTCACCTATATCCCCTTGTCTTCCTCAATCAGATATAACCTCTAACTACACTTCTATGCACTTTATAACTCCTGTAACCTCCTCCCTTACCTATACCCCCTTGTCTTCCTCACTCAGATAAAACCTCTAACTACACTTCTATCCACTCTATAACAACTGTACCCTCCTCCTCCCTTACCTATATCCCCTTGTCTTCCTTCCTTAGATATAACCTCTAACTACACTTCTGACCACTCTATAATTCCTATAACCTCCTCCTCCTTTACCTATATCCCCTTGTCTTCATCAGTAAGGTAAAACATCTAACTAAACTTCTATCCACTCTCTAACTCCTCTAACCCCCTCCTTCCTTACCTATACCTCCTTGTCTTTCTCACTCAGATATAACCTATAACTCACTCAGATATAACTTCTAACTACACTTCCATCCATTCTGTAACTCCTGTAACCTCCTCCTCCCTTACCCATAACCCCTTCCTCACTCAGATATGACCTCTAACTACACTTCTATCTACTCTATAACTCATGTAACCTCCTCCTCCCTTACCTACATCCATTTGTCTTCCTTACGCAGATATAACCTCTAACTACACTTCTATCCACTCTATAACTCCTGTAACCAACTACTCTTTTACCTATATCCTCTTGTCTACGTCACTCAGAATAAAACTGTAACTACACTTCTATACACTCTATAACTCCTGTAACCTCTTTTTCCCTTACTTATATCCCCTTCTCTCCCTCACTCAGATATAACCTCTAACTACACTTCTATCCACTCTATAAATCCTGCAACTTCCTTCTACCTTACCTATATCCCATTGTCTTCCTCACACAGATGTAACCTGTAACTACACTTCCATCTACCTTATAACTCCTGTAACATCCTCCCTTACTTATATCCCCTTGTCTTCCTCATTCAGATATAACCTCTGACTACACTTCCATCCACTCTATAACTGCTGTACCTTCCTCCTCCCTTACCTATATCCCCTTGTATCTCTCACTCAGATATAACCTCTAACTACACTTCTATCCACTCTATAACAACTGTATAGCTCCTGTAACATCCTCGTCCCTTACCTATATCCCTTGTCTTCTTCCATTAGATATAACCTCTAACTACACTTCTATCCACTCTATATCTCTTGCACCCTCTTCCTCCCTTACCTATATCCACTTATCTTCCTTACAAAGATATAACCTCTAACTACACTTTTATCTACTCTATAACTCCTGTATCCTCCTCCTCTCTTACCTATATCCCTTTGTCTGCCTCACTCAGATAAAACCTCTAACTACACTTCTATCCACTCTATAGCTCCTGAAACCTCCTCCTCATTTACCTATATCCCCTTGTCTTCCTCACTCAGATATAAATTCTAACTGCACTTCTATCCACTCTATAACAACTGTACCCTCCTCCTCCCTTACCTATATCCCCTTGTCTTCCTCCCTTAGATATAACATCTAACTACACTTCTATCCACTCTATAATTCCTATAACCTCCTCCTCCTTTACCTATAGCCCCTTGTCTTCCTCACTAAGGTAAAACCTCTAACTAAACTTCTATCCACTTTCTAACTCCTTTAACCCCCACCTTCCTTACCTATACCCCCTTGTCTTTCTCACTCAGATATAACATCTAACTACACTTCCATCCATTCTGTAACTCCTGTAACCTCCTCCTCCCTTACACATAACCCCTTCCTCACTCAGATATAACCTCTAACTACATTTCTATCTACTCTATAACTCATGTAACCTCCTCCTCCCTTACCTACATCCCTTTGTCTTTCTTACGCAGATATAACTTCTAACTACACTTCTATAAACTCTATAACTCCTGTAACCTCTTACTCTTTTACCTATATCCCCTTGTCTTCCTCACTCAGATATAACCTCTAATTACACTTCTATCCACTCTATAACTCCTGTAACCTCCACCTCCCTTACCTATATCCTCTTGTCTACCTCACTCAGATTAAAACTGTAACTACACTTTTATACAATCTATAACTCCTGTAACCTCTTTTTCCCTTACCTATATCCCCTTGTCACCCTCACTCAGATATAACCTCTAACTACACTTCTATCCACTCTATAACTCCTGCAACTTCCTCCTTCCTTACCTATACCCCTTTGTCTTTCTCACTCAGATATAACCTCTAACTACATTTCTCAGATATAACCTCTAACTACACTTCTATCCACTCTATAATTCCTATAACCTCCTCCTCCTTTACCTATAGCCCCTTGTCTTCCTCAGTAAGGTAAAATGTCTAAATAAACTTCTATCCACTCTCTAACTCCTCTAACCCCCTCCTTCCTTACCTATACCCCCTTGTCTTTCTCACTCAGATATAAGCTCTAACTACACTTCTATCCACTCTACAATTCCTGTAACCTCCTCCTCCCTTACCTATATCCCCTTGTCTCCCTCACTCAGATATAAGCTCTAACTACACTTCGATCCACTCTATAACTCCTGTAATCTCCTCCCTTACCTATATCCCCCTGTCTTCCTCACTCAGATATAACCTCTAACTACACTTCTATCCACTCTATAACTCCTTTAACCTCGTCCTCCCTTACCTATATCCCCTTGTCTTCCTCACTCAGATATAACCTCTAACTACACTTCTATTCACTCTATAACTCCTGTAACCTTTTCCTCCCTTACCTATAGCCCCTTGTCTTCCTCACGCAGATATAACCTTTAACTTCACTTCTATCCACTCTATAACTCCTGCAACCTCCTCCCTTACCTATATCCCCTTGTCTTCCTCAAACCTCCTCCCTTACCTATATCCCCTTGTCTTCCTCAGTAATATATAACCTGTAACTACACTTCTATCCACTCTATACCTCCTGTAACCTCCTCCCTTACCTATATCCCCTTGTCTTTCTCACTCAGATATAACTTGTAACTACACTTCCATCTACCTTATAACTCCTGTAACATCATCCCTTACCTATATCCCCTTGTCTTCCTCATTCAGATATAAACTCGAACTTCACTTTCATCCATTCTATAACTGCTGTACCCTCCTCCTCCTTTACCTATATCCCTTTGTCTCTCTCACTCAGATATAACCTCTAGCTACACTTCTATCTACTCTTTAACTCATGTAACCTTCTCTTCCCTTACCTATAGCCCCTTGACTTCCTCACTAAGATAAAACCTATAACTACACTTCTAACCACTCTCTAACTTGTGTAACCCTCCTCCCTTATCTATACCCCCTTGTCTTTCTCACTCAGATATAACCTCTAACTACACTTCTATCCACTCCATAATTCCTGAATCCTCCTCCTCTTACCTATATTCCTTGTCTTCTTCATTAGATATAACCTGTAACTACACTTCTATCCACTCTATATCTGTAACACCCTCTTCCTCCTTTACCTATATCCCCTTGTCTTCCTTACACAGAAATAACCTCTAACTGCACTTTTATCTACTTTATAACTCCTGTAACCTCCTCCTCCCTTACCTATATCCCTTTGTCTTCCTCACTCAGATATAACCTAACTACACTTCTATCGACTCTATAACTCCTGTATCATCCTCCTCCTCTCTTACCTATATCCCCTTGTCTACCTCACTCAGATAAAACCTCTAACTACAATTCTATCCACTCTATAACTCATGTAACCTCCTCCTCCCTTACCAATATCCCATTGTCTTCAGGAATAACCTCTAACTACACTTCTATACACTCTATAACTCCTGTAAACTCCTCCCTTACCTATTTCCCCTTGTCTTCCTTACTCAAATATAACCTCTAACAGCACTTCTATCCACTCTATAACTCCTGTAACCTCCTCCTCCCTTACCTATAGCCACTTGTCTCCCTCACTCAGATATAACCTCTAACTACACTTCTATCCACTCTATAACTCCAGTAACCTCCTCCCTTAGCTATATCCCCTTGTCTCCCACACTCAGATTCAACCTCTCACTACACTTCTATCCACTCTATAACTCCTGTAACCTCCTCCTCCTTACCTATATCCCCTTGTCTTCCTCACTCAGATATAAACTCTAACTACACTTCTATCCACTCTATAACACCTATAACCTCATTCTCTCTTACCTATATCCCCTTGTTTTCCTTACGCATATATGACCTCTAACTACACTTCTATCCACTCTATAACTCCTGTTACCTCTTTCTCCCTTAGCTATATCTCATTGTCTTCCTCATGCAGATATATCCTCTAACTATATTTCTATCCACTCTATAACTTGTGTAATCTCCTCCCTTACCTATATCCCCTTGTCTTCCTCATTAAGATATAACCTGTAACTACACTTCTATCCATTCTATAACTTATGTAAACTCCTCCTCCCTAACCTATAGCCCCTTGTTTTCCTCACTCAGATATAACCTCTAACTATACTTCTATCCACTCTATAACTCCTGTAACCTTCTCCCTTACCTATATCCCCTTGTCTTCCTCACTCATATATAACCTTTAACTACACTTCTATCCACTCTATAACTCCTGTAACTTCCTCCTTCCTTACCTATATCCCCTTGTCTTCCTTACTCAGGAATAACCTCTAACTACACTTCTATCGACTTTATATCTTCTATAACCTAATCCCTTGCCTATATTCCCTTGTCTTCGTCATTCAGCTATAACCTCTAACTACACTTCTATCTACTCTATAACTCCTGTAACCTCCACCTCCCTTACCAATATCCACTTGTCTTCCTCACTGAGATATAACCTCTAACTACACTTTTATCCACTCTATCTCCTGTAACCTCCTCCTCCCTTACCTATATCCACTTGTCTTCCTCACTCAGATATAACCTTTAACTACACTTCTATCCACTTTGTAACTCCTGTAACCTCCTCCTCTCTTACCTATATCCCCTCATCTTCCTTGCAGTTTTAAACTGTATTCTGTCGGATGACATACTAAATGTACTGTAGAGGCTTAAGAACCTCAAAGATATGGTGATGGGTATTTGTACTTTATGTGTTAATCTCATCCCTCATGTATATATTTTTGTTGACTAATCTCCTATGTATATAAATTGCTTTACTGATCTCTTCTAGACTGTAAGCAGATGCTTATAAGCTGTATAGTAAACTTTTTCCTTGTTGCACTAGACATGTATTAGTAAAAATGTACTTTGCTGGAGCTTTTCTCCTCAGGCCTCTGCTGAAAATGGACACTCTTGTCCAGTCAAACCATCCCCTTTAACAAATGTTAGATAAATAAATAATTAAGCAATAAAATCTGCTTGTTTTAAAGCTGCAAATAAGGAGAAGCAATTGTGCATTTTGTCTGAAACTGTATTCAGAGTAGGCAAGGATATGAGCTCCTTGAAACAAAAAATAGAACAGCAGCCAAAAGAAATGGAAAGTCTACATGGGAAGCAGCAAGATCTGGATAAAAATAAAACAACAATTAAAGCTGTGTGGCAGTAACAGTTTCACAGAATACCAGATTTAACAGACATAATTAAAACAGATGGAAAAAAAAATGGGATGATCTTGAAAAATGCTCATGACTGAATAACATCAGGATAGCTGGAATACAACAGAGTGGGCATCAGTGAACTGGATGAATGTGTAATACAGCAATTACATGAGTGATATATAATAGGAAGAAACCAAGAAACATTAATAGAGAGGATACACAGAGTGAAATAACTGCAAGCAGTAGCAGAGAGCAGGCCCAGGCATGTTTTATGTATCCATTCTCTTGCTGTGAAAATGATATAACAAGACAAGGAGAAATACTTTAATGTATCCCATTTGTGGGTATGTTCATGAATCTGGTTGAGGATTACTTGGAAAGCCTCTATAAGAAAAGTAAAGCTATTCTGTGTGTACTGAATGAACTAAGAATGTATAGAATGGCTATATGGTTGAATACCCTGTAATTCTGAAAGTTTGGCAAGGAATGGAACACTTCAGGATACACAAAATTGATAATGTTCAAAAGCAGAAACACAGGTATCACTAACAGCTAAGGAACCCAGAGTGTAAAAATCAGAATCATGTGACAGACGTTGACTAGTGGGGCAACCTTAAATGTACAAAATGTTACACAGAGACACTGGGAAGGTGTGTAGTGTCAGTTGCTGAAACCCCCGCAAAGAAGAAGACAAAACCAGGAAGTGGAGATGGAGTGCATATCAGTAAAAGAGATGAAAGGGAAATAAACAGATGAACAAAAAAATCTCCAAAAGCAGATTTAAACAGAAAAACAGAGAATAAAGGTGAAGCAGAAACAGACAAGGGAGAGCCCTTAGGAGAAGGGAAGATGGTGTGAGAGATGATTCAGGTGATTCAAAAGTGAACTGATGGACAAATGAAGGTCTAAACAAGTGATATGGAAGCATTTATGATGGACGGCGGAGTTGAAGAGGAGTAAGGCAGAAATACTGAAGGACTGCAAGTGATCATAGAAAGAGATACTCAGTGGATAGAAAGGACAATGAAGAGGAGTAAGGCAGAACTACTGAAGGACTGCAAGTGGTCATAGAAAGAAATACTAAGTGGATAGAAAGGACAATGAAGAGGAGTAAGTCAGAACTACTGAAGGACTGCAAGTGATCATAGAAAGAAATACTAAGTGGATAGAAAGGACAATGAAGAGGAGTAAGTCAGAACTACTGAAGGACTGCAAGTGATCATAGAAAGAAATACTAAGTGGATAGAAAGGACAATGAAGAGGAGTAAGTCAGAACTACTGAAGGACTGCAAGTGATCATAGAAAGAAATACTAAGTGGATAGAAAGGACAATGAAGAGGAGTAAGTCAGAACTACTGAAGGACTGCAAGTGATCATAGAAAGAAATACTAAGTGGATAGAAAGGACAATGAAGAGGAGTAAGTCAGAACTACTGAAGGACTGCAAGTGATCATAGAAAGAAATACTAAGTGGATAGAAAGGACAATGAAGAGGAGTAAGTCAGAACTACTGAAGGACTGCAAGTGATCATAGAAAGAAATACTCAGTGGAAGGAAAGGACAACGAAGAGGAGCTGAGTATTGACATTGCAAGAATTATGTCATAAATGAAATAGGTCCTTACCTTGTGAAACATCTCCCAGGAAATGCAAAATCAAAGCTTTACAAATGATGGGCTGAAACTAATCAATTCCCTGGGCAGTGATGGGTAATGCAGACACGAGAGGCATAGAGAAAAGCCTTCAAAGTAAAAATATATTTTTCAATAGCTACTTACTGATGGATAATAAACTGCAGTAAACATAACTTTAATGTCTAATTCTCAGAAAAAAATAAGTAATATTTGCTGATGTAATGATTTGGGTGGCAAGGACATGAACTTATTGGCATAACAATGGAAAAGTAAGGTAAAGAAAATCCCACAGGCAAGTGTGAAATAAAGGACACAGGTGTACAAGTACATAATAAGGAGTAATAAACTGCAAAACAAGCCAAACAACATAACTTAAAAAAACTTAAAATATCACACAAATTAAAATGATGTACCAGACTAGTTAGCAACAGTGGTGAAGGGAGACCAATAAATGGGAGAACTGTAATATAAAAAGGCTGTAATATTACTCCAGGGCTGGCATGCAATGTAGTAGTGTGAGTGACAGTGGGAGGGAACAAAAGAATGCCCTAAAAGGTCAAATTCCAAGGCATACCCATCACATTCAAGATCCTAAATACATAATTGCAGAGGCCGGTGATAGGGAAAAGGTATCAGGGTGTAGGCAGCTGCCAGTGACCACAATGGGCAACTCATGGGGTTAGACCAAAAGCTGGTGTTATGCTGGAAGAGAGCAAATGGAAAAGTAGGGATGGTTGGGCAGAAACAACAAGGAAAATACAGTTAATTTTTAAGGTAGACTGGGGGTTCATCAATTCTATTAGAAGAAGGAGAATACAGGAAAGCAATAGAGTATGATGTAAACAAAGCTGAAAAGTAGAGATGGGGAGAAGCTAATGTGTTATGACTACCCAAATGGAGAACCAGACAACAGGGCTGGGGAAAATGAGGGGAACACCAACTGTATGTCATAGAGGGCTTCAGATATCCACAGAAAAAAAGTGATAAAAAAGTGGGAGAGGTGGATGGTCATTTGGCAGAGAAGAGTACAAGTTGTATACTGTACAAAAGGATGCTTATAACTGGACACTGGCAAGAACAGATGAAATATAGTTAGCAGGAGAGACTGCAATGTCACCACAGAAATGGAACAGTCAGGCTGTATAGAAGGAGAAAATATAACAAAAATATGAGACAAAAAATAGTCCAAGAGATGAAAGAGGGAGGGTGGCTGGATATTTTTGAAGGAAAGGAACCAAAATGAGAGACAATATAACTTCACAAGAAACATCTTGGTACCGATAAGTAGATAATACAGGTTCTTAGGGAAGGAAAACCTAATGGACATAATGGAAGATATCCAAATACGGGAAAGGCATGTATCAGATCATGCTGCAGTGGGATATAAGGTAAGTGTATAGGAACAGAAACAATAAAAAGAGAGTAGTGACAGACTAACTACAAAAAGATAGAGAAAGGGAAGCAAGCATTGAAATGACTACTAAAGGAGTCAATACAGGACTATATGAAAGAGAGGAAAAACTGGAAGAACACTGGTAGGATAGTATCAACGACACCATCTTTGAAAAACTTATGAGTGCAAAAGGAAAGATGGAAGGGTGATCGAAGAGTTGGCGGGAGAGACAGAGGTGGTACTGAAGGAAACTGGAAGATGTGAAAGGCAAAGAGAAGCACTATAGATGAGAGAAAAAGCAATAAGAATGGAGTTAGAGATTTAAACCAGTTAGGAAGCAGGAAATTCAACAATGGCACAGGAGAGGCTAACAGTGTATAGTGGGGGAGGTAGAAGTGAAGCAACAAAGAAAATATAAAAAGTAGCAGGCAAATAGAGAGGCACAGGGGATATGTGGAGGAAATGCAGAATATTTAGAAGAGGGCAAGCTAATTAGAGAAAGAGTCAAATATACTACAAGAAGTTTTATGAATGACAGGAAGGGACAGAAGTCTTAGAATTGAAGTGGGAAAAGAATTTATAGGACAATAGTCTGGATGATGAAAAAGACATACGCTGAATGCAGAGGTAGCAAGGGATGAGATAAGGAAAGAAATGTATTAGATGAAGGAGAGGAAAGACGGCGAGCCATATGGATTCCTTCTAGAGGTCTATAAATGGGGAATGGAGGAAATGTGAAAGGTCCTAGAGGAAGAATTCAACATAATACAGGACACAGGTAAAGTTTGAGATGGGCCAGGGTAACCATGGCAACCTAAAAGGGAAAAAGAAAAGGAGGAAGCTGGAAATTATAGGTCTAGTTCTTTGATGAATGTAGATATCAAGATTTTGGCATAAGTTCTGGCAGGAAGAATGGATGAAGTGCTTCCAGAAATAATAATGACTTCTAAATAATGGTCTTAATTCCATTCCTATTGCTCTGAAATGCAATTAATTAATGATGTCAAAGCTTTATATAGGAAAATCAGGTTGATATAGATGTGAACAAAGAGCAGGATTTAGATTCAAAGCATCTAGTTCAACTTATAATAAATATGTAGCAGCTTTTAAGAAGTTGTTATTGAAGAATTTACATTTTTGCTTTAACTTTAAAATTAGTTGTTCATTATATATGTCATTTGATGAAACCATGGCACTTAAAGCTGAGTTATATGAAAAGCATTATTATTAATAACGAGGAACAGTGGTTATATGGGATGTTGTTCAAGACATTTGTAATCTTTTGTCTCAGTTGTCAAATGTTAGGTTCTACCCAAGTATGTTTTTGGCAAATATAAGTGTTTCACAAAAACAATTCACAGTTTTCTTTATTTGACTGTTGAGTAGGGTGTTATTATACAAAGCTGTGTCTGATTAACCATGACTGACCCAAAAATTCAATATTTTTTAGCATTTTGTCTAAAACCTTTTTATGCTCCTTGAATTCAGGATACTAAGTTTTTACAAATATTCCAGGATGTACATATGTAGCCTGACTGTTATTTGTGTACACTGGATGTAAAATCTTTACATACTAATATGCGACATTGAGCAGTATTGATGGTTTTAGAATACTTTCTTTGTAAGACTAACCTATATGGACGTGGTTTTAATACTTTTCTTTTATATCTTGCTAAATATGTATTGAGCAAAATATGCTTCTGCTTTAATCAGAAGTGTTATTCTTCAGATTAATGGTAGAGCAATGGGACCTTTGTTTGCATCATTTTATGCTGACCTATTTTATGGCTACTTAGAACAATTGATTTATGACATGAATCTCAATATTTTTATCTATACCTTGATTATTTGAAGTAGACATTTGGATGATTGCTAGCTGATGTGGACTTCTGATATGGTAGACTTATTTGATTTTGTTCAATATTTAAATGAAAATAAACGAGGGCACAGTTTTATCTTAAATACTATCAATTACATATTTATTTTTGGAAAGTGTTGGTTATTAAATAAAATGATGGTACTATACTACCACATTATGTAGAAAGTAATTTCACATACACTCTTTATTAGAGGCTATGAGTTATCATCCTCCTCATGTTATTAATATTATCCCTTTGTCACAATAGTAGAGTATAAAAATAATTTGCTCAGATGTAGAAGAATATAAAGATTGTTCACAAGATCTAACCAACAGGTTTTTGTCAAGTGACCGCTATAAATAAATTATTTCAAAAGCCAGGGATAGAGCTGATTGTTAAAAATTAGATCAGAGTTTTTCCAATATTCTTCAGGAAAAGCTAACTCTAGTTATATGTTACTGACTAATACTTTTGGGTCAAACACTTGTAAATTTAAATCAGAAATAACCATTGGGATTTTCTATTACTGCAAAAAAGAATTGTTGGAAATGCTGTATAGTATATATAAATTTCTTTATAGCACAGGTAAAACTATGGTTGAATGATTTTTTTATGCTAAAAAAACTGTTGCTAACATTCCTGTCTCTCATCAAATGACTCTACAAGGTACAAACCTATTTGGTAGGTTTTCTTGTGGCCATTTTTCCCATGTAAGGTGATTATAAAAAATAATTGTTTGACTTATTGCATGTGACACTGAGTGGTTTATTTATGTTATTAATTTTAAATGTCTACTCTTTTATGCTGGTAAATCTTCCTCACAATTTAAGATTCATATTTATAAGATTTTAAAAAAAGTCTAATTCATTGCACATACATGTTTGAAACATCTGAAGGCATCTTTTATATTTATTAGCATTGAAAAACTTATATTTGACGTGCCCAGTAAATTGGGATGGTTTGAAATACTTTCCATCAAAGAATGATATAGTACAATTAAAAATTGGGTTATTGGTTTTTACTGGTTTAAATGAATCCATGCTAAACACACATGCTATTATAATTCTGGACAGCAGATGGCATTATTATTATTTTTATATTGTGGATTCATTATTTATTGATAGCGATTTAAAAATTTATTAAGCTTTGATTAATTGTATCAATTGATATAAAACTATTTGATGATGTAAAAATGATGTTTTATTAACAGAGCGTGATTAGTTAAATTATGAATTTATAATGAGTAAGGCTGAGGTCAAAACTGTTTTTACAATAAAAGGTTCCATTAAACCAATAAATGCAGATCAGTTGTGTTAGGTGCTGGTACATTGTGTTTTAAAGAACTGGATTAGCTCAAGAACAAGATTTCATATGTAGTGAAAAGGATGGTAGAAAAATGTTTAAAACAATGGAAGCATTAATGCAGAAATATAACGTACCAGAGGCCCAGTATTGGAACAATTTGGTACTCAGGGAGACCAGGAAAAAGAATGTAGGGAGTGCAACAAGAAAAAGAACTAAGCAGTAAGAAAGGGCAGAAGGTCAAAAAGAGGCACATTCTAAGAAATGGAAGAAGTGAGTGTGATAAAGGACCAAACAGATTTATCAAGTCTTAAGGGAAAAAAGGGCCAAGGGCCAATGAAGACAGAATGAGAATGAATTGGGATAAGGAGGAAGGCTGGAAGGGCATTGCAGGAAACTGGTAGAAGGCAATTCAGATGGTGAGGCACATGTAGAGAGTACACAGAGCAGGAGATCAAAGAATACTGCATACGTTGCATCTAGCTCCATGAGATTGATAATGGAAGATAGAAATAACAATGGTAGATGCTAGAGGTGTCAGGAGGAAAAGAATGGAATGATGCTCTTATTCTGCGACTGTGGGAGGATGCAAGAAGTCTGGAGGCAGGCACAGAAGATTTGGGGTGTCAGATTCCTAAAGGAATCACAGCATAACGGTATATTTTGTATATGGGGTGAAAAGAAAAAGGCATCACTTAAGAAAGAGAAATGAACATTATCAGATTGCTGAGTACTGAAGTTAAAGTCATCATCACACAAAAGTGGAAGGGGAAAAAACAGTATAGGAGTATGAATTACATAAAAGTTTTCTGGATATGGGGAGAAGATGGCAGAAACTGACTAGAATGAAGAAAGGAGGGGAAGGAAAATGAAAAAGCAATGGGAAGTGATATTAGACTACTGCAAGAGTGAAAAATCATACCAGGAGGAAGAAAAGGCTGAACCCAAAAGGGAAACCAGGAGGGGGGATAGAAAAAGGGTATGAAATGCAGCCAACCAGTGATGAGATATGGTGCACCACTTATGAGAATTGCATATGAATGTAATATATGGTATGGTGTTAATAACATTTATATATATATATATATATATATATATATATATATATATATATATATAGATATATATAATCATAGCTTATTTTATTTTTATTTTATAATGAATTTGTTAACTTGGTTAGAGCACTGATCCCACTTGACCAATTTCCATCTGAGCTCAGGAAAAACACAATAGTTATGCAATAGTTACATGACATTATATACAGAGTAAATGACAAAATGCAATATATTAATATATTATATGTAAAGTGAATATCATAGCTGATGTGAAGGAATAAAGGCAATAGACAAATGCCATTATATAAAAAGTGAGTGAAAAAACTCAGTATATACATGCATTATATATAGAGTAGAAATCACGGTTGGCATGCTAAACCAATCAATCACAAACAGAGTCAAAGCAAGGTATGTAGACAGGAGAAGGGAATGAAGAGGTTAATTTATATGACCAGAGAGATTGCAGTTGCATTTTTCTAGTCTTGAAATGTGCGTTCATTGGTGAACATAAATAGGGTAAGAGGAGTTATCTTTAAGAAAAGGTTCCCATAGTTTGTAATTGAAGTCTTGAATTCAGTTTGTAATTGGACGTGAAGTCGCTAAGTGCTGATAGCAAGATTGATGGAAGATCAAGTTGGCAACAGCTTCAGCAATTGCTTTTTAGGTAGGATCTTGGTGAAGAACCAGCTCGTTGAACAAAAGTCTTCAGGGCATTAGCACAATGAATAAATTACAATGTAGGTCATTTTTGGAGGCAAGTCCCCCCACCCCTCAAATTTATATATAGCAACCCATGGTTGCATCAACATGAATAAAGAAGAGATCTCCTAAAAGAAAGGAATGAGTGCCGGTGCACATTTACAACCTGTACGAGCAGCAATTGTCTAAAGAAATCAACAACTGAGGAGTTAAAGTTCATTGACATGCTTCATAAGTTAGAATCTCATACAGTTTGTACATCATGAGCAGCTGAGACACATTGGCACGGTATTATTCCTATGATTTTCCATCTGTTTTCCATAAATATAAATGCCCATTCCTCATTCCATGGTAAACAAACATTTATCATAGAGCTGCATCTGTTATTGTACTGCATCCAAGCACTTTACACATTATTAGGAGTCTTGTCTTGTTACACTTTGCTTTTGTTACTTTTCACTTGATTACAACTTCATTTAGTTATTTATTGTTCTTTTTTTTCCTGAATGAATGACCAATTGATTGTGATCCCTTCTGTGCTAAAATCTGCTGCAGATAGCAGAAAGCACACCTACCCAGCAGATGTTCATCCATGATGGCTGCCAAGTTTACAGGGCACTCTTACAAAAAGCTACACTTTGCATTGGTGGTAGAATATACTTATAAGAGCCTTCAAAGCATCAACATGTACTTAAAAAGCATCTGAACCAGAGGTACTTATTACCTGAATTAACTCTTACCTGCAGCAGTTATGGATACTCCTCTCATTTTTCTACGTGGAATTTTATTATTTTTGTTCTTGAGGAATTACTCATACCGTATATTGCTGAGTCATATTCGATCCTACAATGAGGAACTCTCCCTGCTCCATTCCATCTGCGTTCATACTGATGAAGGTATTATGGTGAACCAGATATAGCATCATAGCACAATTTATTCTTCTAACAATGCCTTGATATATACAAACAGTTTGTTTTTGTTTTTATTATGTCCAAAATTCTGTTCTAGCCATGCACTACAAAGACTATACCTAAAGAGATGGCTAAAAATAATTCAGCTATTCCAAAAAGCAGATTTATGTGATATTGTCTTTTGTCCTTACATACAGCTAACATTTAATATGCAGGCTTAATCAGTCAATCAGAAAGCACCCATTTGATTTATTTTTTTAATTTGACAGTTCATTGCAAAGCATTTCAGCTATGACTCTGGCAATGAACTAGCCTTAATGCATTTTTCAGCTTTTATGTTCATAAGGGGGTGACTGATGAAGACGCTGTAAATGGGATGAAGACATACTAAATTGGAGGTTAAATTACCTTGCAGTACTCCTTTTGCACAAAGGTGCAGCAGTCATAGCAGAACAGGAGCACAGGGTGGTGATCATCTGCAAAAAAGTTTAAAGGTTCTTCAGTGAGTTTCACAATTTGCTGATATTAGTTTGAATGCTAGATGGTCTTCATATAATTATGACACTTGGGAGATCAAGTCTTCTGGTAAAGAACCATTGAGATATGTTTCTAACCAAGCTGTCCTTTGGATATGCATTTAATCCTGTCAGGTGTGTGGTTTTAAAATATTAAAGTTATATTGCTGTAGGAAAACTACGGCAATGGTGATTAGTTTGTTCTTTGGATTGCACATGATTCTATCATATGACTAACAATAATTTGAAGATAAGTTTATAATTTTTTACTGCAGCTGTGTACGTATTTTTACAGGCAAATTATAACTGACTTTGTTGTTCTTGTAGTATTTCAACTTATTCTAATAGTGTTAAGTAAATGAAAGTGCAGGCACTATTGATTCAGCAATTAATTTACTCAGTTGTGATTTTAATGGGACTCAGTTGCTTTAAACAATTTCACTTCTATAGGCTCCATCAAAAACATAACATTTTGTGTGGATTGAAATCATTATGCAGAACCCACTCTTTCTAAGATGTGAACAAGGGTCATCCTCATCATATATTGTAAATGAAAAAAGTTTATTTTTTTCTGGAAAATAATACATAGAAGTGTTTAACCAATAATTTTGCTTTTTCTCTTACATTTTCATTCAACTCCACCAACAAATAAGTTTAAATATATATAATTCTTTTCATCAAGTTTTAGTCATAGCAATGAAAAGTCTTAGTGCACCTGTCACCCACTAATGATGACTGCTGGATCTTCTGAGACCTCAGTGATTATCAAAGGGATTGCTTTTGTTTTATCTAATACTAATTGTAAGATCTCAGCCATGTTTA